>NW_022589764.1:494949-628907 GCF_004348235.1 Phoca vitulina
GTCGTTGCAAATGGCAAGATCTCATTCCTTTGAATGGCTGCATAATATTCCATTGTATATATATACACCACATCTTCTTTAGCCATTCATCTGTCGATGGAAGGGGTACTAGCACCCTGATGTTTATAGCAGCAATGTCCACAATAGCCAAACTGTGGAAAGAGCCCTAAACTGGCTTTTATGACCTCACTTCTCTGAGTCCCCTCTGCAACTTGGAGATGTTCAACCCGCTGGTGAAAATCCTCAAGTCTGTGACCTAACTGCAAAGTGGCCTGACCCATGCTAAGCCCAGTCTGCTTTGCTTCCCTAGTCAATTTTTCCTAAATGGCTGGACCACATCATAGCCTGACTCACAGTACAAGTTCACTATGTGGTAAAAATAGTCTGTGACTAAAATATATGTATAGCTATATAATTATTAACCTGATAATATTATTAAATTGATACATTAAATAATAAATAAATTAAATTTTAATGTCTATAATACCCTATCAATATGCATAATCATGGGTGTACCTTAGTGAGAATTTGCTTGTCAGATGTGCAGATATCCAAGTCCTATTTCAGGCCAAATGACTTTGCTTATGTGGAGTGTAGGTACAGGAATCTGCTTTTTGAACCAGCCCCCTACCTGTTCCTCTGCATTAGTGAAGTTTGAGAACCACTGTTTTAGTTAGAATGCTTCCCCATGCTCCTGATGCCTGGGTATTTTCCTCCTACATTTAGCAATTCTGTAGAAAACATAACACTTTTGACTATCCAGGGGTTCTGCTTTCCGAGGAAACAGCCAGCAGGAAATTGCACCATTCTGCATGATCTCCTAGCCCCGCAGACCCGGGAAGATGTACTTTATGGGATGGGGCGGGCGAATGGGGAAGACAGCTCCTCTTCATCCAATCCGAACGGCTAGGTCATGTCAAACTAAGCTAATATAAATGTCAGTGTGCAGCTTTCACTTGGGAAATCTGAGTTCGTTGTAATGCAGTTCATTTTCCTTCTTCCAGCTCCGTGGATGCTATCAGCTGATGTGTCTGACAAGCATTTCCTATGCCAAAAGAAAAGCCATCTCAGCAGTTTTGAGCGAGTCTCCCTGCGTGTGTGGGTGCACACGTGTGCTGGTGGAAGGCACGTCACATTCTTACAGACACGATGAGCTAGTCTCTGTGGGCCTCCCCAAACACCAAGCCAGAAGCCCCGGAGCTGTCTCCAGGAGCCATCACCCCAGTTCGTAATGACCACCAGAGTATGGAATTATATAGACATCCAGTGGAGGAATTAATTATGGGGAACATGAAGTCCCTCTAGGAATAGACTGAAGATTTAACACCTCCCAGGTGAATTCCCTGCCATTAGAGTGAGGACGCAGGAGCCTGCTCTACATAACAATGGCCCACAAGGTACACCTGGTTAAGTGGCAGGGCTCAGGGGATGCCCCTGTCAGCCAGGGCTTATCTTTCACTGGAGAGGAGCCAGATTGCAGGGCAGGCCAAACTTTGGCTGATTTTTCTTTTCGTTTGTCACTTGTTTTATTCATTCTTTCTTTCTTTCTTTTCTTTTCTTTTCTTTTTTTTTCTATTTTATGCTTTTAACCTTATCTTGGTGGTTTCCCAGAAAAAATAAGTGCCTGAGTCTGTCCGTCTCAGTGGTGAATTACAATGATTCCCCAGACACTCTTCACTGGAGTCAGGGAATACACTCAACTTGGCTTGTCAGATCCCCATCTAAATATTTTCAATCAGTGGCAACTAGCAGTGATTTAGGAGAGCATCCTTCCAATCTGCCATATTGCTTATATTTCAAATACAGCTGCTCTCATCCATCCCAAAGGTTGATCCATTCTGCGGGAAGTTAGGGCAATTCTCCAGGACTTTCGTGCTGTTCAGGTCTACCCATCAATGTGCTTTAGGATCCTATGTCACGAACGGTGTCATTGAAATGTGTATTATTCTGCATCTTCCTACTCATAAACACATACAGGAGCAAGACGATCAGATGGAATATAATTTAAGGGGAAAAGGAAGGAAGGGCAATGAGAAGGAAGGCAGAAAAGCCAAATAACAATAGAAATCCTACAATATGTAAATTGTGGCAGTGTTACTGCTGAGATTTGTGACTGTTTAAAAAATTACGTGAGTTGTTATCTTTTAATTAAAACACCAGAAATGTCTTCTGGAGAAAAATCTCTGTGGCATTGAAGCCTGCTTCTCCCTCTCCCACTCCCCCTGCTTATGTTCCTGCTTTCGTTCTCTGTCAAATAAATAAAAAAATCTTAAAAAAAAAAAAAAATCCCATAGCTTTAAAAAAAAAAAATTCAAAGGTGCTTGGGATCAAAATCTGGATGAGTTTGACAACCAACTTATCACTTACCTGTCTTACTTTCGTGAAGGCAAAGGTAGATCTGCATGTGGGGATAAACGTGCACACATGTGTGCACACACACACATGCACACACACAGACTTCTCTCCTTGCCTGCCACGTGTCTCCAGCATCCCTCCTGCCAACGCAAACCTTCAGCACCTCCCTGAAATCAAATCCTGGTGATTGAATGTGATGACAGTCAGATGGGGTGGGCGCCATGCGTGTTATTGATGGTTTATGTCAAGCTGCCAAGCAGCAGGCAGAACAAAAAGGTCTAAGCGCCCTGTCCGCAGACCTCCCACACCCCAAAGGTGGGAGGAAAGCACACTTCTTTCATTGTTCAGTGTGGTATTTCCAAAATCGCAACGCATTCCAACTGGCGAGCATAGGCATGTGGAGAGCTGTTGGGACTCAGTCGTTGACACGGAATGAGGTACGGGAGATGGTGGGGGGCGTCGGCAGGCAGGTGTGTGAGGTTCCAGCGCAGCAGCTCGGCAAAGATTTCTAGCTCTGCTTCATGCAATCACTCTGAAAGTTCTACCCGAAGTTTTGACCGCCCCTCCTGTTCTACCCACTGGCTTCTCTCTCTGCTCTAAATCTACCAATTATATTTCCTTTAAGTGTCAGCAGTGCGGCAGACACAGCGAGATATAACCTTTCCTCGAGTTGATGCTGTTAAAACATTACTTGAAACTGAAGTCAGAGTTGACAACTGTGACTTCAGTCACTAATAACTACTTCAGAAGTGCGAGTGGTGTCTGGGCTCTTAAAGCTGTGGCCCAGGGCTCCGGGAATGTCTTTACAGGTCATTTAGAGCCGTCCATCTGATCTGTAGCAAGATCAGTCAATCTTTCAGCCAAGTGCTTTCCTCTCTCTCCCCTTACCGCCAGGTCCTTTATTAGTTCTCTGAGGGCCATACTGGGGGATGATCTTAGGCAGCCATATCGACCACTTAGCTTGTAAAGACTTTGAGTTGAGGGCATCACTGAATGCTTGGGTCCTGAATTCTGTCACTTGCCTGGGAGGAATTTTTTTTCCCCTCTGTCTTTTCTCTTCTGTGGTTTCATTGGGCTCTTGTTTAAAAAGCCTTTTAACCAGTCCTGCATGCATGACATAGCAAATCTAAAAAATGGACCCGGCTGTCAGTTGATATGGACAACATAACTCGTCTTGGTTTGGGAAGGTTTATGGTCTTATTGGGAGCGTGGTTTTAGAGAGCTCTCATCCCATGCCTGTTGGCTTTAGGGGCATTTTGGAAGTTGAAATAGGCTTTGTCGTTTAGATTGATCTTGATTTTTATTTTAGAGTGCAATGAATAATGATAATCCCAGCTAACAGTTATCATATATTGCTTTACAATTGTTAGCTCACTGAACGCACACACGAGTTAAGTTCTATCATTGCCCATTTTACAGATGAAGTAATAGAATGTTTAAGTGACCTGCCCAGCATCACCAGTTAGGAACTAGACCCAGGCGCTTGACCCACCCTCAGTCACAACCCAGTGCAGATCTTCTCTCCCAATTAAAAGCAATCATCAATACTGTACAAGCCAAAATATTGTCGTGATTATATACCGAATCATTAGTGAAAAGTGACTGCCGCTCTAAGAAATTTGTAAGCCTGTCCTTTGAGTGTCTATCAGCACCACCCTGCCATCCAGCGCAAATGCAGAGATAATATATTAGAACCACAGGATGCATTTTTAATGTGATACGGGTGTCTGCCAAAACGTAAGTGGATTAGAGAAGCAGACAGTGAGGCCGGGAGTATTGATATAGAAAGATGCCCTTATGTCTGTCTGTCTAATTTCCTCTTTCTGTCTTCTCACCTTCTCGAAAGGCTCCCTGGCTCCACTGTCCTCGATAGTATTGCTAGTATAGAAGGGCAAAGCTCTGATTGTATTTAGGGAAAAATCCTCTCCTCTTAATGTAAGAGTAATGATGTTAGCGTCAGTGCTCAGGCTCCATTCCAACGCAGGTAATTATGCTCTGCCTTTTTCAATTCCCTCTGCAGTTCCTGTTGAATCTATTTTTTCTCGACTTCCTGTCCTAAACTGTTGTACCAGGTTGCTGTTCAACATCTGCTTCCCCAAAGAACTACACTTTAGGCATGAGTAAAATTATTTCTCTTTCATGCTACTCTGCTGAAAGGAACCTGATGAATGGCAGGTGCTGGAGTGCTCCTTTGATTTGGGTCAGGGGACAGCTTGCAGTTAGTCTGGGGTCACTTGAGTTCCTTGCCTGGAACAAAGTACACAAACGTTCTTTAAAAGAAAATGAGGCTTTATATTGGACAGGATGATTGACTGGCTACCCACTGGTGGGGGTCAAGGCAGGCTCTGACCTCCTCAGCTGATGGGCTTGTCCCAAATGCCTGTAGAGGACATCCAGGGCCCCTCTTACAGACAGTCTTCCCGAAACCACTGGGGTCCCAGGCCCACTGCTGGTCTTACTGACCTCACGTGGGTCAGGCCTTGACCTCTTGACTTGGTTTCCCAAGTTTTCCTCTCATGTGCTCTCCCCTTTCTTGGCAGAATCATACAAAGAAGAGAAGATCATTTCCAATTCCCCTTACATATTCACTTCTTATTATTCCTTTGAGACACAGGCTTCTAGAACAGCAACATTCTCAGCCTGCTCCCTAAACATCCTCGTTGAATCCTCTCATTTCCAGGCGTCCTAAATAACATCAGCCTCCCTCCCACCCCACATTTCCAATGTGTTCTTCTTCCTATGCACCCTTCCCAGCTCTCTAGCGTTTCTACATTTCGATCTCGATACACTTACTTTTAATTAACCAAAATAAAAATTGGCAGAAATGCTGGTCCTCACCTTAACTATGATAGATAGGCCAAACGGTCTCTATGATAGAGCATCTTGGATTAAAAACCAGGCGACTTCTGCAGGGAAACTCATTACCTAGTTCAGAAAAAAAGCGCAGAGTGAAGAAAAAAAGAAAGAACAAAAAAATCAAAAAAACTTCTGCAGTAGGAGGAAAAAAAAGAGCCCAGTTACAATATTTAAAAAATTCTGTAACAAACTGAAGGTTGCTGGAGTGGTGGGGGGTGGGAGGGAAGGGGTGGCTGGGTGATAGACATTGGGGAGGGTATGTGCTATGGTGAGCGCTGTGAATTGTGCAGGACTGTTGAATCACAGATCTGTACCTCTGAAACAAATAATACATTATATGTGAAAAAAAAAAAAGAAGATAGTAGGAAGGGAAAAATGAAGGGGGGGAAATTGGAGGGGGGGATGAACCATGAGAGACTATGGACTCAGAAACAAACCGAGGGTTCTAGAGGGGAGGGGGGTGGGGGGGTGGGTTAGCCCGGTGATGGGTATTAAGGAGGGCACATACGGCATGGAGCACTGGGTGTTATATGCAAACAATGAATCATGGAACACTACATCAAAAACTAATGATGTAATGTCGGTGATTAACATAACATAATAAAATTTTAAAAAAATTTTGTAATATACCTGTCGACATTTTTTTTTTTTCAGCATTAAGAGTAGATGTCACTGGGAGACAGGTGATTTTCTAATAATAGCAGTCTGGGGAGAATCCCTCACAAGTGTACCTTCCAGGTGTGTCTTAGATCTAAAACAAAGCAAAACAAAAAAATGGCAAAAACCAAAACAAGTCACAGGAGATCCTCTAAGACAATTTGGTCTGTGGAATAACAATCTTTAGTACCAGTCATTTGTCCAGTAGATCTTCTGCAATTACCAGCTGCTGGCTCAAAAAGAGGAAAATGACCTTAACATATTAATAACCGGAGGTATCTGGGGGTACTGGCTGTCTATCTCATAAGGGAACAAAATTGAACACCTTGCCTGGCGCCAATTTCAACAAAGTAGAGAATAATTGCCAAAGGAATGGCCCAACCTCCTTTGTGGCTAGGGGGTCAAGGTAAAAATGTACCATCCCTGGGATTTACGTCATGGCTGCTGGCTACTAAAAAGGGGAAGACGGGATAAATCGATGCATTTTTTTTTTTTTAAGCACACGTTGAGAGACTGAATGACTCCTCCCCTCAGAAACAAAACAAAACAAAACAAAACAGAAACAAACAAGCAAACAAAAACCAACCAAGACTTCAGGCCTTGCATGTTTGGAAGTTGTTCTTCCCTAAAGTGGAGGGTTTGATGGAGGCCAGACCAGTTGCAAAACCACACTCGTGCCTCTGCCTCATTTTGTCTATTTTGTCTCCGCAGCTCTGCTGCATGGCTAAATCTGGTTTTAAAGTATGGTGATTTTGTTTTCTGATGGTATTCAACAGCTGCTGCAGTTCTGAGGAGAAGCCCATTTTCCATTTTATATCCGCAAGATGCTGGCCCAACCACGTAGGCAGCTGAGAAGCGTCTCGCTGCCGCAAGCAGGGAAGAAAGGACGAGGGGCCCTTCTCAGACCCAGCTGTAGGGGCCACCGCAGAGCCAAGCTCAGCTCCTGCTGTCACGGCCCGTCAACTCACCTTTGCCACTGACAGCAGAGGGGTGACCCCGGGGAGGATGGATTACCCGCGAACTTGGCAATCCACGTGGATTGTTGGTCCTGGCATAGAAAGAAAGAATAATTCAACCTGGAAAAAAGTCCGACCTCGGCTCATCCTGGAAGGAAGGACGTCAGACTTCGTGCTCCCATGCAGCTTTTTGGCAGGCAGGAAGTCCTCAACAAGTCCTTCCAGCGTGGGCCTGCGTAGCATTCAAAACCAGAAACTCTGGAGTTTCTGACTTCTTTTTAGGATCCAGGTGAGGCAACCTGAACCTGCAGGTCTATGAGCCTGGGGCTGAGGTGAAGCTAGCGTCTCTGGGCAGAAAGTGCTTTTCAGCTCTCCACCGTTCCCATCTGACCTGCCCCATCCCTGGACAACCATGGCCTGGTGTTGTCACCCCAGAAATAATGGGAATCAACCTCAGACAGGGCTTGCTCATATGCATTGTCTCACCCTCTGCTCTTGGAGAATGCTTTTCCTAGAGCTTTGAACTCTGCCCTGTTGGGACGTCGTTCTAGCAACCATCAACCGTGAAAGTATGGAAGGCTAGGCCTAAGGAAGATGGAGAAAAGTATGAAGGGCCCACTAATCACTCAGTGGGTAGGCAGCAGTATTGCTTCTGGTGGTCACAAAATTGCCCTCCTTCTTCCCCAGCTGGCAAATAATTGCTGCCTTGAACTCTGAGAATCCCTACCCACCTCCACCCACTCTGGCAGCTCCGGCCCGACCCCTGGGAACTGGTCATCACCTAACACAGCACAGCCCTGCTCCAATATGGTAACCAGCATCAGTTCGGATTATTTGGAGGGTGAACCCTACTAGCTGTGAAATCTTTTGAGTGTCACCCCTGGGGAGAAACTGACAAAGTCACCTGTTACCTGGAACGTTGAGGAGGTCTAAATGCTTCTGCCGACTTCTCTTCTCCTATCCCTGAGAGTCTGCCACCCACTTCCTCCCACCATGTGCTTTCCTAGGACATCTTCCTTCCCAGAAGTTACAGGCAGTTGAACAGCAGTGGGCTAAACTATTATGGAGATCTTAAGCTGCTGGATCATTACAAGCTCAAATTGATTACATCTGAGATGGAGAATTTCAGGATGGGAGAATATGGCGCTTCAACGTGGTTTGAGAATGTTGTGTTCAGTACATGCAGGGGTTCTGTTTGCTACTTTGCGTTGTGATTCCTGCTTTGTTCCTTTTGTTCCAGTACCATTAACTGCATCCAAAGTAATGCAGGCCCCAGTTATTACTTACTTTCCCCCTTCTTTTAGGCCATTAAAGACATTTTATAAAGCTCTTCTAAGAAGCATTTGTTTTCCTTTCCACTAACTAATTGCAATTGTGTTTTCATGGTGATAAAACAATGCATTTAAAATGATCTGACAGAAATGAGCTAATTTGACTCAGAATGTATGCATCTTTTCTCAGTATATGTTAGCTTCTTCTTTTTGTTCTTTTAATCATCATGTGTGTGTTTCAGATCACACTTTGCTCCCAGCAGTTGCCATTTTAATCATTGTCAGCTTGACGATGTGGGTGTGTACTAGTGCAAACAAAGGTGCTGGGTTTGGAGTCAATAGATGCTAGATTAATTTTTGCCACTGATTAAACTGAGGGACCTAAGAAAAGTCACTTTATTTTTGCGGAAAGCTGTTCATTTAAGAATGAACAGTGTTGGACTAAATGATCATCTCAGGTCCCTGACAGCTCTGTGGTTCTAGGACTCACTGATGTCATTTTCTTCTTCTAATAGTTGCAATAATCAAGGTGCACAGAGTGTTTTATATACATCGTCCCCCTTGAACCTTATGAGCACTCTAACAGGTAAGCAAAAGTGAATACAGGATCCCCACCAGCTTCAAGCTTGAAAAGGAAAAAAACGAAACAAAACAAGGAATTCATGAATTACCCTTCTGAATTACCCACTCCAATTTCAAAAATTAAACGTTGGTTTATGGAAGTCATTCTTTCTGCCTCCGTCACAGGTGTTAAGCATCTCAATGTGTTGGCTGAGCTCGGCATCCTGGTGTGAAATGATAGTCACGCAGCTAGTTGTTAAACATATGTGTTTGTGTGTAAACATAAATATGTATATAAACACAGTGGGAGGTGGCGGGGGGTGTGGTCAAGCAGGAGGATGAATAGGAGGAGGAACAGAATTACCCATTAGCTTTGGGAAGTAGAGAAAGACACCTCACGTTTATTAACTGCCCAAACGTGTGCTGTTCATGCCACCCTAAATAATCTTCACATCAATCCTATGTGACATACATATCAATTTACCCATTCTACAGGTGCAGAAACCTAACCTCAGAGAGGGTGATTGGAAAGGTCAAGTTTATTGGTTAGAGTCAATGTTCACACCCCAGTACATCTTCCCCCTGTACCCTTCAAGTGATTCATTCATCCATTCACCCATTCATTCAACACATTTTTTTAATGATGTTCTTGACTCTTTTTTAAAAAAATTATTTATTTATTTTTATTTTTATTTTTTTTATTTTTTTTTTATTTTTTTTTATTTTTTAAAGATTTTATTTATTTATTTGAGAGAGAGAATGAGATAGAGCATGAGAAGGGGGAGGGTCAGAGGGAGAAGCAGACCCCCCGCGGAGCAGGGAGCCCGATGCGGGACTCGATCCCGGGACTCCAGGATCATGACCTGAGCCGAAGGCAGTGGCTTAACCAACTGAGCCACCCAGGTGCCCTATTTTTATTTTATTTATTTTATTTTTTGAGAGAGAGAGAGAGAGACAGAGCGTGAGCAGGGGAGGGACAGAGGGAGATGGAGAGAAAAAGAAACTTAAGCAGGCTCCATGCTCAGCATGGAGCCTAAAGTGGGGCTTGAGCTCATGATCCTGAGATCATGACCTGAGCCAAAATCAAGAGTCAGATGCTTAACCGACTGAGCCACCCAGGTGCCCCTCATTCAACACATTTTTATTGAACACTTAGTATGTGTCAGGCTCTGTGCTAGGCAGTGAACAAAATGTCACATCAGAAAGGTCTCTCCCCTCCAGGGTTTACAAATCCAACATCCTGGGAATCTCTGGCTTCTATGAAGACGGAAGGTGGGAGGGATTAGAGATTAGGGAAGGGATGCGGTCAGAAATGTGCTGGTAAATGTTTGACAACAGGCTCTTGGAGGAGGGTGGAGAAGCTCTGACTTGTAGCATTTGGCAATTTCTGTGTATGAACTCCTGGTAATGCCTATAGGAATGACCACTTTGACATTACTGAATGCAGGGAGAGATGCAGACAGTCTCCTGAGCTGTCTGAGCCAGCCTCCAGTACACTAGTGGGTGCAGTAGGAAGTAAAGCCATCGAAAGACTCCTCTGATAACTAAAAAATTGACTCTCACAGGGACAGTAATATCTAACATTTGCAGAGTGTGTTATGATTAACAAGATACTTTTTCTCTGTTCGTTTAGCTTTTGTGATCCTCACAACTCCATGAAGAAGACATTCTGAAGATGGCATAACTAAGCCACACTGAGAATGAATACCTCATCCAATAGTACACAGCTCGAAAGTGGTGGAACCACAAGCCAAAAACCATGTCCTTTGCGACAACATGGGTGGACACAGAGGGTACCATACTAAGTGAAACATGTCAGAAAGAAAAAGACAAATATTGGATGATTTCACCTGCATGTGGCATCTAAAAAAAACAAAGACAAGGGCGCCTGGGTGGCTCAGTTGGTTAAGCGACTGCCTTTGGCTCAGGTGATGATCCTGGAGTCCCTGGATCGAGTCCCGCATCGGGCTCCCTGCTCGGCAGGGAGCCTGCTTCTCCCTCTGACCTTCCCCCCATCTCATGTGCTCTCTCTCTGTCTGTCTCAAATAAATAAATAAAATCTTTAAAAAAAAAAAAAAAAAAGACAAATGAACGATCAAACAAATAAAACGGAAACAGACTCATAAACACAGAGGACAAATTGGTGGTTGCCAGAGGGGAGGCGGATGGGGGGATGCGCAAAATAGGTGAAGGGGATTAGGAGGTACACGCTTCCAGTTATAATTCACTTATAAGTTGTGGGGATGTAAAGTACTGCATAGGGAATACAGTCAGTAATATTGCAATAACTTTGTATGGTGATAGATGCTAACTACACTTAGTGTAGGGTACACTTAACATCATGGTACGCATTGCATTGTGTAATGTATAGAATCGTGAAAACACTATGTTGCACACCTGAAATGAATATAACATTTCATGTCAATTATACTTCAATAAAAAAAAGTTCTTTACTAAACTACATTGGCTCAAAAAGAGAGATAGGTTACTACTTCGTAAGAGCGGATTTTATGTCTATTTAAATTCACATGATTGGAGCATAATAATGAGACCAGTGCTGCACTCTTCTTCCAATTTCTGTTACTCACCACCCACCGTCAGTGCATGCACCTGAAGACTAGTGTATGCCCTTGGTTGTGTGGATGAGGGCAAAAGATGGTGAACATTACAGGACGAGCCCAGCTGTGCTACCCACCAGAGACTTCGATGCATGAGTCACTCCCATAATTTCCATATTCCGAAGCCTGCACTCATCGTACGCAAGTGGTGCTCATCCTTAGGGAAAAAAGCAATACCCCACAGTCATTAAAACATGATGCCATTAAAGCAACTTAGCACAAGGCTGGAAGCCAGTGAACAATCAACTCCTCATGCCCCTGTTGGCGAAGTGATGACAGTTATACTGCTTGGAGTTCAAAGGGGGCATTTTGTGAAATTAACATCTCCATACAGGCGTTTAATTTGGTGTTGTTGGCTGTCTCCACTGAGCAGGATGAAGTTTGAGGGAACTTAGAGTGCAAGCAGAGATACTTCATATCACAAATGAGGGAAAAGAGCAGATTGTTCTCAGGTCACATGACAGAAAGTAGGTGCGGGTAGATGCGTTCCATAAAGTCAGGGCAGCCAGCATGTTTTAGATATTCACCACGGGCTGAGCACTCAGCTAGAAACGATGTGGGAGGCAAAGATGTATGAGCTCTGATTCTTCTCCCTCAAAGAAAAGGTCTAGAAAACTCAGCAATGCCCTAGGCTCTTTAGGGTCTGGACAGCTACCAGTAGAAAAGTTCACTGTTCTGGTAGACCCTGAACTCTAGCCCCGTGAATCACCATCTGATATCCATTCAGTGCCGTCATCTAGCCCTTGTGATCCTGGAGAAACCACCCAAAGTTCTTTGAGCTCCAGCCGCTCAATTGTGATGTCTAATTTGAAGATACGTAGGGTGTGTCTGCTACACGGCAGCAATTCAATGAATGGTAATCTTGTTGTTATTCTCATTCAGGATTGGTGGTGGTGGGGAAAGACTGATGGAGCCCCATCAAACTGGAAGCAAGGATAAAAAAAAAAAAACCATCAGTTTGTCCAGGCACTTTCCCCACTGAAATTCCGTTCTTTTGCTTGGACGAGATCTTCAGTCCTGGAGTCAGCATGCCTGTGTTAGCAAATGGGCCATGCACTGAGGGCTGGGTTTGAAGAACCTATGGCTCAGGTCTCCTAACTTTGCACATCTAAAAAATATGCAGGAAAGATATAGCATGTGGAGTTGCTCTGAATCAAAGACACATGAGATTGGATAACTTCTCTTTTGAAAAAAATGAAGTGTATGCTATCTTCTTTACGATCTCTTGCTTTCCTATAAAGCAAATTTTTAATTTTCCAAATAGTTTTCTTCCTCTATATTAACCCAGTTGACCCTCATGGCATCTTTGTGAAGTGAGTATGGCAGATAGATTCATGTTCCCGTTTCACAGATAATATAACTGAGATTAGGCAAAGTATGGGTTTAACAATATATCTTGAGGTTGATTCTATAGCATCATTTGTGTTTCATGATTAGATTCTCATATTTCCTTCAGAAAACTGGGTCTGCATATTATTATTATTGTTACCTTATGCAATTTTTTAAAGATTTATTTACATATTTTAGAGACAGAGAGAGTGCTCATGCATGAGCATGAGCAGGGGGGAGGGTCAAAGGAAGAGGGAGAGAGAATCCTCAGGCAGACTCCCCACTGAGTGCAGAGCCCCACACTGTGCTCCATCTCAGGGTCCTGAGATCATGACCTGAACCAAAATCAAGAGTCAGACACTTAACTGACAGAACCATCCAGGTGCCCCTACCTTATGCAATTCTTAACATACCTTGGCAAATATACTAGTATTATAAAATATGTTTTTTCATTAAACTAATTACATAATGTATTAAATATTGACCTTTTTTATTAAAAGAATCTGATACATCTAGTACTTCCTTCTTAAAATTCCTATGATTTCTAAAATTGAAACACTTCCACAGTAGCAAGGGAACCTAGTTGTAGTTTCTGATATTCATTTGACATTAAATAAACATATTCTTGTTTAGTGAAAGAATAAAGATGTGGTAAAATATAAATAGAGTCATCAAATAGATTTCATAACACTTAATCTTTTGCCTCTTGGTATATATTTGAGTTAATATGAGCATTTGTCAATTGCACCACATTTTTAAATGAAATTGGTATCTTGTTCCCCACATGGGAGCAGAATTTCTAGGTCAATAGGCCTTTAAATGTCATGAATTGCAATATATATGGCAGATGACACTTGTCAAAGGCGCGGTGATCAATTCAGATATAAATCTGACTTGAGGACTGAAAAAATCCGAATCAAATCGATGTATGAGATAAAGTCCAGGTTTAGTGCGGTGACATGGTTAGCAGCACCATTCAAGGGATAATGCCTCACGCCGTCCCCTGGGGTTGACATTCCCAGGCCTCATCATTTCTCATGAAGCCTGCGGTTGGATCATGTCTGTCTTCCTAGCACTATGTTCATTAGGCTTTCAATTAGGCAGCAGGGCAGAGAAAAAGGAAGAGGAAACAGCCTACATAATCTGCTTTCTTTAAATTTCTGTGACTTTTGCCTTATGATGCAATTTTTCACACAAAGGGATATCGGATGCCAGGGGAGACCTAGTAGTGAGTAAGCTACAGAAACAAATCCCTAGCACATTTATGAGTAAAACGAGTCTAAAGGCAGATGTAGAGAAGCAATTCTGGTGAGCCTCCAATCCCTGAGATCACCTTTGTAGGTGGTATTTTAGGTCATGAAAGACGAGCTTTCTAGAATGGTGGGAGCCTCTGCAACCCAAGGCCATGTTTTCAAAGTGATGATAACTATCGTCAGGGAGCCTTTGCTGTGATAGGCTTAACAATACTTGTATTCATTATCCCAAAGAACACTCAAATAGACTCTCTCCTTTAGGTGTTATTATTTCTATTTTAACAATTAAGAAAGCAAAGCCTGAGGTCACATGACCAGGAAAGCTGTGTTGTGAAAGCAGGGCAGTCTGACTCTACACTTTTAACCATGGCACCCTCTCTTTTAATCCACCGCTATACACTCTGGAGTCTTTTACAGAGTAAAACTCAGAGGATCGGATTGGGTACCAATTCATGGAATTGGAGTTTCCTCTGTCACCAGAATCTAACAAGAACATAAGGTCACTCAGAGCAGGAAGAACTTCCAAGGAAATATCTTAGCTCTACATGTCTTAGGCTTGAAGAACAGCTCTCATCTTTCATTCATCCATTTACTGATGAATTTAGAAAAAAGTGTTTGGTACCTGCTCTGTGCCCGATGTGCTCACGTGTCTGGGCACAACAGTGGCCAGCAGGACAGTCAGGGTCTCTTTTCATGCCGTTAAATGTTAATGGGGAAGATGGCAGTTGGTGTTACGAGCCCTAAAGGAAATAATCAGAGCTCTGAATTAGAGATTTACTTGGGGAGGTGTTTTTAGAAAGGATATTCAAGGAAGACTTCTTTGAGGTGACACCGGAATTGAGGCCAAAACAAGAAAGGACCAGTCATGAGAAGAGCTGAGAATAGCTTTCCAAATATAGGGAAAGCAGTATGTGAAAAGGCCCTGAAGCAGAAACCACTTGGGTGTGATCCAAGACTAGAAAAATCCAAGTGGCTGGCATGACCCAAGAGAGGAAACATGCAATACACAGAGAATCAGAGAGATAGCAGGGACCAAATCAGGGCAGGACCTCCTGGGTCAGGAGTCCAGAATGTACTCTGAGTGTCATGACAACTTTTGAAAGATTATAAGGAAGAAAATGACAGGATCAGATCTGTAGGTTATTGACAGACATGTGATCACCTAAGGAGAGAACATAGATATAAATAAACAAATAGCGGCCTACCTACCTAACTGCAGCAATCAATAGATCAGTCATCAGTCAATGGATCCCAGGACACAGCCCTAGGAATCACCCAAAATAAAGACATTTGCAGACATTACATTTGTTTGTAATGTAAACAAACAAAAAATGGGGAAATGGTGACCAACGAAGAAAGAGGACCCTGAATAGAGCTGCCCAGTGACTTTCTTGAAGGGGACACTGGGAAAGATAAGCAACGATCAGCAACAGAAATGAGGAGGCACACTCCGAGAAGGAATTTCCTAGAATATCTGAGTAATGTAGACTGCTCTTTATAGGGAAGAAGGTAATCAGTAAATTCAATGTCTGAAAATTCTGGAACAGAGGAGGACATAAAATTGTCCTGAAAAGCAATTTTATCACTTTTCAGGGCCTCTTACGGTCCATCATATGAATTTTATTTGGATTTACAGCTTACTTCAGTTCCTGTGTAAACAAATTGTTAAGCTTTTGCATTGCTCTGGTTGTTATGCATCCTCTTTTGGTTCAGTGGGGGAAGATATGACATACCATTATTAATTAGATCCCTAGTGTTCCTAAACAAGTCTTCCTTTCATCTATACACTTTGCCTGCAGTCTCTCTGCATCTCCCTGGAATGGTCTCTGCACATCGGCTGCAGTTCACGAGGCCCAAACTCTGGGCCGATCAATGTGCATTTGCCCTTAGGAAGGTGTAGCCTCGAGTTGCTATGGGGCTTCACCAGGAAGGGCCCCTGCCGGAGGAATGTGGGTTTAGGTTGCCTCTTGGAAGGCTCCACAACAATGTCAGGGAAAGTGGATGCAGTGATAATGGGATGAGGGTGGGAGTGGAGGAGGGGGTTCTTGGATGACAGGTTGCTGAATCCGGAACCCTGACACTTGTGAAGTACTCTGTCAGGAACATTAAGTATCCAAAAGTGATAAAGCTTCAATTTGCTAGTCCATTAGACTAATTACTGCAATAATTAAGTAACTACTTGATTAGAACTAATGGGTACCTAATTATCCAGGAGAAAAGTATCAGGTGGCAATTATCAGGTGGCAATTAATAGACTGGAGTTAATGTCTTAGCACTGTCTTTGTATGAATTCATAAGCAAGGTAAAGAAAACAAACAATAACTTATTAATATTTATTGGTGCCACAGTGTTTTTCAGCTTGTTTCATTTACACAGAACCAATTAGTGGAAAGACCATTAGAGTAGCAGGATATAAAGGGACTGAAGCGGAGTTAGCTTTTTAAAGGTGCAGGATCTCATTAGCAGTAACGACTAACATTTAACCAGAATCAACCTGTGATTTTTAGCTTAGTGGCCGTAAATCTATTGAAAGGGGATCACAGGTGAAAAATCAAGAGTCAAGATAAAATCTGTGGGAAATCGGCTAATATATTGAACTCACGGGCCTTATTAAAGATTTTTCCTGGTTCACTGGAAACCTCTCATCTATTTTTCCCCCTGGTACTTTTAAATGGCTGCGGAGAGAGATGGATGGGAAGAGATGTAACTTACTACAAAATAAACTTCTCTTATGAACACATATCACACCGAAGCCTTGGATTTCTCACAGAATGAAAGGTTATCTCTCCAACCCAGGGGTGGTTGAGCGTTGACGAAGACCCGCTGCTAATATCGAAAAGATTTGTTATAGAAATAAGATGTTAGAGCAAGACTTCCAGCCACGGTTGTGTTGTCCAAGGGGGTATAGCTCAGCCCTGTGCGAAACCACTTCGCTAGAAAGCATCAAGCACAGTTTGAAACACATCACTCAAGTTTACAGGAGAAACACAGGTCAGCTATTTATTTATTTATTCTTTAATTCAGGAAAACACATGCTACAAGGTTGTAAGGCTTCTGGGCAAACACAGGAACAGGAACTGAACCGCATTATCAGGAGAGTGAAAAACGCTCTCCTGAACATTCTGAATCAAACATTTCCACTGTGTAATGAAAATAGGAGCTGCACGCTCATTACTGCTCTTTTCTTAGTTCAATGAAGTCTTTTCTCGAGACAACTACTTTTTTTTTTTTTTTTAAGATTTTATTTATATATTTGAGAGAGAGAGAATGAGAGACAGAGCATGAGAGGGGGCAGGGTCAGAGGGAGAAGCAGACTCCCCGCCGAGCAGGGAGCCCGATGCGGGACTCGATCCTGGGACTCCAGGATCATGACCTGAGCCGAAGGCAGTCGCTTAACCAACTGAGCCACCCAGGCGCCCGAGACAACTACTTTTAAAAATTCAGGAGAGGTTTGGACCTGTGTTAAATTTATTAACATTTTAAAAGTCACCCTTAATTAACCCTGCCATATAGGAAAATCCCATCTACTTTTATTTTATTTCCCTGCCCAGTACAAATAATTGAAATGGGTTTTAATCATATTTTAGGGAAAAAAAATAACAATCACCTTATATTAGAATACATACAATGACAAATGGAGATAAATCTAAAATTTATAGAAAGGGAGCATTTGCATAAACTGCAGAATCCAAACGTATAGGGCATTAAGAGTAACAATTGTTGCAAAGGGCATGAAAAATTCAACTTCGGTTTCATGATAGGAGCCTGGATTCCTAACATGATTAAGATAATACATCACACGGGCCTCTCTTATTAAAGGCATAATTGTTGTTAGAACCAGAAGTGGCGTTAATGCTAGTCTAGTTTTATATACGGACAAATACGAAGAGAAGGGAACTTGGAGACGCTAGCTTGTGGTGATCCATAGGCATTTTATTAATGTTTGAATAATAACCGCCTAGAGGGCCTGTTATAAATTAAGGGGACGGATTGAGATATAAATTTTTATGAGGACTAGTTATACATTTCCATTATGTGTTTAAAAATGAAGGAATTACTGTGAGCACTGCAGTACTCACATTTATTTGAGGTGATTTGCACGGGAGGGCCGGCGGATGAGAACCGCTGCGTGGCGGCAGTAAGAAAGATGTATCTGTCCCTTTGAACAGATACATCATATGTCATGCATGAACTCTGTTCTACCAGAGACGCTCCTCCGCGGCCGAATCTGCATGATTATTTCTGTGACAATAGCAAGTGATGATATAGCGCGAGGTTCAGGCCACTTAAGGGGGTTTCTTATGGTTCAGTCCTGGCGGACTTGGCTATGATCTACCTGCTAATGCAATACAAGAAGTCAGTGATGACTGGGAAGCAATTCTGATTCCTCTCCTTGCTCCTGAGGGGCTGTCTAGGGTTTTACAAGTGGCCCAAACTCCTTTGGAAGAGCAGATCCAACAGAGTGACAATCATCCTTCTTTTTGCACATCTTCCGATCAGTCCTCTCCACGTTGTCCTCAATGTTGTAGATCTGTTGGGTCTATGGATATCCACTGATTATGAGTTATAACCCCAAAGGATTCAGGAAGACCCCTGGCAAGCTTGTTCCTGTGCCTATGTGTGTACATGCTTTTATATATATATATGTATATATATATAAGACTATACATACATACATATATACATATATATATACATATAGTCTTATAGGCATAACCCAAGCCCTAAGAATGTGAATGTATAGCCTAAAATACTGTTTTCCTTGTCACCTGTAGCTGCACATAAACTCTGAAGGCAGGCAGGTCCAAGGTGGTACCCCAGCCAGAATGCTCACCAGATGGTGATTTCAACAAGCTATTTAATGGGTAATTCTCAGTTCCCTTGTGTGGAAAATAAAAAGCTTATAGAGTTATTTGGTAAGATTAAATGTCATTTAATGTAAGGTCCCTGGTACACAACAGAATGTTAATAATTGGGTATTAGTTTGTTAGGGCTGCCATAATAAAGTGCCACAGACTAGGCGACTTAACAGAAATGTATTATCTCAAGTCCCGGGGGCTAGAAGTCCAAGATGGACGGGTCCGTAGGGTTGATTCCTTCTGAGGCTGTGGGGGAGAATCTGTTCTAGGTCTTTCTCCTTGGCTTGGAGATAGTTGGCTTCTCCCTTTGTCTCTTCCCATTGTCTTCCTTGTAGGTATATCTCTCTGTCCAAATTTCCTTTTTTGTAAGGGTGCCAGTCATTTTGAATTAGGACCCATCCAAATGAACTCATTTTAACTGATTATCTCTGTAAAGATCCAATCTCCAAATAAGGTCAGATTCTGAAGTACTGGGGGTTAGGATTTCAATATATGAATTTGAGTAGGGACACAAGTTTTGATGAACAAAGATAAGAATCAATGAATACAGAAGAATGCAATCACAATGATGTTAATGATGATAGTGTGCTTTCAAACATAAAATTCATTCTCAAGTCACCATGCCCCACGTCCCCAGCCTCATTTAGCAATCCAGATAAGATGCTCAAACTTTTCGCATTGCTTAGGGTCACCCACTTCCTCTGGCAATATGACAAGACTATTGTGATTTTTTTTTTCTTGCTGCAAATTGACATGAACCAAACCCAGGTGTGTGAGGGGATTACAGGCTGATGCCTCCAGGTGCCGGCCTATCCAGTACATTCCACCAGTGTTTGTGTCCAGTTCATCTGTGGGAGTCCCCAGTGAAAATGATCATCACTTGGATGATTATAATGGTGACCAAATAAAAGAAGCATGTAGAAGAAAATCAGAGCTCTTGTTGTGCTGATTTTAAAATAGACTTCAAATGCATCTTTTCAAAACCCAGAAAACTCCCTAATGATAGGGCTATTTGAATTTAAATTCCTGAGCACCGGCTTTTCTCCAGCATGCTGCTATTTACCAATTTTAGCAATAATGTTAAATGGCTGCATGAAGGTCTTCCTTTCCCTTCATTGTGCAATGGTGTCAGATGGAGGCTTGAGGAGCAGTGGCGTGTCCTCTAAGTGTGGGTTCCCTAGCTGTCCCTTCCCAGGGGTAATCAACAGCTTGGGCACTCTTTCCTCTGACACAAGTGTCTTCATCTGGATGGTTCTTATGAAGATACAATATGGGAAGTCTCTCACACACCCCCGTCCTTGGAGTTATGATTGTGTTAGGATTATTTTCATATTCAGAGCTGAAGAGACAAGGGACTTACAGGAACCGATGTCCCTTCAACCACCCTTCTTGTCTCATCTCAAACTTCAGGTTTTAATTCAGAAGAGAGCTCAGTGGCAGTAGCCACAGATAGACTATAACATGGTGTGATGACCGGGGCTCCTTGGAATTGTGCCTTTGACAGCATCCATAGCGATGTTTGTTAGTGGGGCGAGTGCAGAGAGAGGAGTTTGAGGGTCAAACACACCTCTCTACAGCTCTGCATGTTCCACACCTGAAGTTCTTGGGCTGGGGCTGCTGGTCTCAAGGGGGACGTTGGGGTTTCTGAGGTTTCATAGTGTTGGCGAGTTACTAGGAATAGGGATAGGAACTGCCGGGGCAGAGAGGTCACCATTTCTGAAATGTCAGTGCCTAATCATCACACACACACACACACACACACACACGCGCGCGCGCGCACACACACACACACACACAGTGGTGCCACGCCAGCCAGTCCGTGACAAAGGAGAGGAACATCCATTGTCAGCTGATGTGTGGTGTCTGGACCTTTCAATGGCTATAGATCAGGAGCAGTGTCCATTCACCAGCCATCTGACACAGATCACTTTAGGATAGTCTCATAAACCAAGGGCTCTGGCACCACAGATAGGAGAGTGAGGGGCCAGAGTTATTATCTGCCAAAGTTTATGTGTAGAGATGATTGAGAGCTCAGAAGATGGGAAGATGAGAGTTTGAGCATGGATGTGATTGAATGCATTTAACCTCCTGGCTGCTGGAATTTGCATGAATATAGCTATGTCTACAGTCTCTCTATCCATCCGGGTATCACATATATACATGCATCTCTATCGCCTACGCATATATATCTGGGCTTTGATGATATTTCTTGTAGCACTGGGCTTCTTTGTTCTTGTCTGGAAATAACGCCAGAAGAGGTCTTGTCATTCCTTCATCCTCTCATCTTCTCATATTGCTGGGATTTTCTAGATGTCAAAGGGGGCAAAAATGAAACATAATGTGATGAGAAAAGAAATGATATAACGTTTGAAATTTTTTTTTCTTAAAAGAGTTTGATTTCTCTTCAGCTGGGGTGAGAGTTCAGTTTGGTTCTTATTTTATCCACACCATTTGCCCATCCCTCCTGAGAATCTCTGCTCCCCAAGTCCCTCTATCATTCTGTTTGCGTTCAGTTCCATCTTTCTCATTCCTGTATAATGCAGCTATATTATGAAGTGGCCTGGACCTGGCCCAGCATTTAAACATGGCCTGTCTCATATTCTGTGCCCTGCAAGAACAAATCCATTTGGTTCTTTCTTGTTCAATACTTCCAAATCCATTGCCCAAATTCCAAGCTTTGCTCTTTTATTCTTGCTGCAGCAGAGACCAAAGCTGATTTTTTAAAGCCGAGTTTTCTAGTCCCATCGACATCTTTGTCCCCTTTTCAGCTTAGTTACCCATTATTTTAATCATCCACCTAAGGAGAGGAAGGGACTCTGTAGCAAGGTTAGGGAGAGGTTAGAGTTAAAATGGATATGAAATAAAAGGTTAATTCCCCTACGGTTCTCCATAGTTTGAATGAATAGTTGAAAATTTTATAGAAAATAAAAAGAACACTATTATTAGCCTAAAAATGAGACCCAAAATACCTCAAATTCAGGAATCAGGCTTCCTTTCATCTATGAAAATAATACGAAAAAAAAGAAAAGAAATGTATTTGACATATTTTTCCAACCGTGGTGCTATGGGTATATCCCAGAGCCCTGCTTCCCTTTGTGAATGAGGTCATGTGCTAATGTGTGTCTGAGATAAAGAAGTACCTGTAACCATTTGACCTCGTTGGTCCCCTCCCCTTAACCAAAAGACCTACCCAGGAACCAAGTTGGGGAATAGAGGTGAAGAATCGTGTACTTATTGTAGTCATTTGCTTTAACAAGTCATGCTGTTAACTCAAAAAGTTTAATCCACCACCACAACATCTCTGCAGCATTCTAGCACTTAACTTCCTTTTGGGGAGTGAACAGGGCCCTGGGGAAAGAACCAACCTCAGTATTTCCTCTATGCTCTCCATGGAAGCTCAAAAGCATTTTTCCCTGAATAGATCACTTAATCTTCTTGTACCACAGCATCCTCTCTTGTGAGATGGAGGTCATAATATTAGCATATTTCAAAGGGTTATTGAGAAAAACTATCTGGTTCACCATTATAAAGCATTTTACAGATATGAAGTGCTTTATATAGTCTAAATAATTCGTGAAAGCATAAAATTTTATACAGTTATCAAGCATAATATTTTTGGCCTTTGTATTTCTCTGGGCATTTATCTTTTTTTTTTTTTTATCCCTTTTCTAGCTTTTCCTTTTACATTATTATGTAGAGAAATACAATTTTTCTCCTTCCCTCATGACTAAGGGTTTGAGAGAGTCTTCAGGGCAGGAGAGGAAACTCTTTGATTACTTGTCAATTCAAGTGCAAAAGTTTTCAACTAGAAAATTGTCACCAACATGTGAATCTGAATGGCTTCTAGAGATATAGGATATTGAAGTAAGAAGTTTGATTTTTAAAAGACCCAAAAAGTATACTTCTTAGAAACAAAAACAGCTGGCAAGGAGAATCTGTTATTGTTGTCATATAAGGCCAAGGTGTAAATATTTGCTTATCCATACCAACTGGTTGTTGAGGACCTATAATATGCCACATGCAATATGCATTTTTTTTAGAATTCTTGGCAACAACACTGAAGACACTATGCTTTCATTTCATAGATAATGGACCTGCCCAAATTTCCACAGTGAAGGGAAGAAAACGCCAATCTTTCTGAATGCAAAGCCTGTGTTCTATTTTCCACACATGCTTCTTTCCTTTATCCACTCACTACTGAGTAATACAGACAAAGTAGCATGACCCCAACCATCTACACAGTCTTCAGATTTCAATTTTGCACTGTGGGGGCATGTGTCAGCTCACTGACTTGTTGACCTCTGCTCAGATAACCATCCTTTGCATAAGGACACATAGCGTTGAAAGTAGATATTCTTACTTGTAACCATTCAAAGTATGACCTCAAGGCCCCCTCAGCAGTAGTAATTGTTGGCTCTGTGAAATCTCTTTTAGAAGATGACCAAAAAGAAAGGACTGTAGATGGAAAGCATGCTCATTGAGGAATTGACGTAACTCCTCTTGTTGCAATAGTTACAGAACGAAATAGAATTTTACTAGATAGAATCATAACATTTTTATAATTGGGATGAGTTTGGCTGAGGGCCCTGGTGGGACTGATAAGCTAAAAGAGATATTTATTTAGGGATATGGTGATCTCTAAAAGCATTGTAAACCTTTCTGCCTGTTACAGCTAATGTGAACTCATTGCATGGGGAAAAGGAATGTTGAGCTACTTACTAGAAGAGAGAAAGCTTATTTAGAAGTTTCAGCTTTAAAACCACATAATCAGAATATGTACATATGCATAAACATGTAATGGAGAGACTAGAGAAGAATGCCCACAATTAGGATATTTTATTTATTCCAACGTGTTGAAATTTGCACTAAATTTCCAGTTATTTGAAGATCTTTATATATATATATATATATATATATATATATATATATATATATATACTTATTTATTTTTTACTTTACCGAAGCCTCAACTGCTTTGTGTTAAACAAATATAACATGCAGTATCTGGAATTATTTTCGAGTCATTAGAGGAACTTATTTATTGGTAAGGAATTTTCTTTCATTTCTTAAGATATCAAGTAACCTTGGGACATCGATCCTATTTCTTTTATCAGTAAATATCACCAGTGGTCTATGAAGTGATGGCTGAACCTGGATGCCTGCTATGGAAATCCAAGGTTTTCAATTTCTTATAGTCCCTAATAGCATTAATCAAGGCAGCACAACTTACTTAAAAGGGACACATGATTAATCTTGACAATAGTAATGTAAACAGAACTCTAATTCATGAATTGGCGATTACCCCCCCCCAACACCACCCCCACTAGGGTATTAGCTCTTTGTTTGAGATTTACCCTGTGCCATGTACATATTATAAGAACAAAAGAGAGTTCTTTATCTTTAAAAATATCCATTCAGTTCAGCTTACAGAACAGGGGAAAAATTGCTATATTTATCAAGGTTGATTTTGTTTTCCAAGTCTCTAATTCGAAACTGAAGAATGCAAGACTCCATACATCAGGTGTTTCTAGCAAAATAGCAGCAGCAGCAAATCATAGACATTTGTCATTCCTTAGAGCTGTCTGACAGTTCTGACAATTCATTAGGCTGAGCTGCAAAGAGGTTTAGAAAGCAAAGAAGGGATCGCAGGTAGGAGAGTTGCTTTTGCATGATCCAGTAATGGCTGATTTGTATCATTTTGGGTGATGGATACACTGTTCAGATTAAACTCAGCAGGGTTTTCTCTTCTTTCTCTCTTCACATGATTTCTCACTACAACCAACTTCCTTCTTCTGGAAACCCCCCCGGGACACTGAGCATAGGCTGTACCCTCAGTAGCATTTCATCCTTAAAGGCATGTTCACACATATATCAAGGAAATGCTCCTTTCCAAAAGAAGCTGATTTGGAGGTGTAAGGTGCCAGCAAGATACAGGGTGATAAAACCATGCCTTACTTCCCAATATCTACCTGCCTTATGAGTCTTCCTCCTCCTCAACCTGTGTCGATCAAAGTATCTATTCATACAAAGTCCTCGTCCCTAACACATGACTCTCTAACTTGTAAGCAGCTGATCCTGCCCCCATCCCAACATAATAGAAACACACTTCTTTATAAATGGGGATAAAATATCCTAATTGTGTGTTCATCCCTTGGGGTAGCATTGGCAACTCATTCCAGGCATTATCTTTCTTGTAACCCTTTGTGTACCCAAGTTAGGAAACTTCTCATTTTTAATTTTGACAAACAGAAGCTGTAGTGAATAAGGGTTTCTATGACTCACTCCTCCTACTTGAGGTCTGCATCATAGTGTATCAAAGTACTTCTGGACTTCTGTTACTGGTAGCTGCAACGTGGATTACCCAACTGAAGTAGGTGAATTCTATTAATCAAAATTGGTACTTATTAAGGTCATATGTGTGTGCAATGACTTGAGGGATATAAAGAGAGTAGAGATACAGGCTGTGTCATTAATATTGACACTTATATCAAAATTTAGACTAATCAAAAGAAAAAGAAAAAAAAAAACCACATCCAAACTACACATTAGGTTATGTTCTTTAACTTAGATGCTTATTTTCAAACATTAATCATTTTCTAAGCATCTAGAAATTGCCCAGTAACTACAGATTATCCTAGGGAAAAAGAGAGTCAAGGTACCTCTTCTTTCAGAGCTAACAGACAGCATGGAAATAGTCCATTGGTAAGTAAAACTTTAATTAGATAAAAATTGTACATTGAGATTATTATGACTAAGGTAATCAGCTAATAGAAAATATCTAAAAAAGAAAAATGAAAAAATAAAGGGGTGTTTTGGACTAAATATTTGAGTCCCTCCAAAATTCATTTGAAGCCTTAATCTCCAAAGCGACGGTACTTGAAGCAAGGCCTTTGGGAGCTACTTAGGTTTAGATGAAATCATGAGAGTGGGACCTTCATGATGAATTTAGTGTCCTTAGAACAGGAAAAAGGAAAAAAAAAAAAAGGGAAGACAAGAAAGGCCATGTGAGCAGCCAGGAAAAAAATGGTGGTCTGTAAGCCAGGAAGAGAGTTCTTGCCAGAACTGAATTAGAGAATACAAACCTCAATCTTGGAACTTCCCAGCCTCCAGAACTTTGAGAAATAAATATCTGTTGTTTAAGCCATCCAGCCTATGATATTTTGCTATAGCAGCCAGAGTGGACTAAGACAGGAGGGGTTGCTGGCTCAGATAAGGTCAGGGGCAGGTCTTCTTTGAGGAAATAATGCCTGAGATGAGAATAGGAATGAGTCTACCATGATACAACCAGGGAGAATAGGAATGAGTCTACCATGACACAAATTTCCAATTTGTCACGTTTTCTGAAAAGAAAAAAAAAAAACAAAACAGAGGCATGCATGGCTCAAATGAGATGAATGAAAAGACTCAAGAAGAAGCTTTCTAACTGTAGGAATTTTGCTTTGTTCACAGCTGCACTCTCTATGTTAGAAAATTACATGGCACAAAGTTTATCCATAATGAAGATTTTTTGCTAAGAAAATAAATGAAGGTAAGAATGGTACAAAATGGCATTTGAGAAGTAGATGGGAGCCAGATTACATAGGGCATTGTAGGGAAGAATCTTTGTAAGAAATTTCTGTTTTGTTCTAAATAGGAAGGACTTAGGCAGAAGAGTGACACATTTTAATTTATATTTTTATAGGCTCACAGGTTAAACTCTGGGTGTCCTGTCAGTTGCCATGAGTGTTAGCTACCAAAGGTCCAGAGTTATCTGCCTCTCCACAGAATTTCCCTCAGTTGACTGGAGCTGCCTCCTTGGGAAGTTATGCAACCTTCTCCAGAGTGTCCCAAAGACAATGACTTGTAGTGACAGACACAAAAGTCCAGTCCTCTTGCCTTATGGGTACAACTCTACATTGGAATTTATACTCCATAGAACCCAGTGAATTAAATGAACGTAAGATATTATTCAAGACCATGTTCTTGCTTGGTTCTTTGCCTTTCTCCATCTTGCTTCATTCTCTACTTTGTAGTTTTTGTTTTTTTTTTCTTTTATCTAAAGAGTATTCCCTCAGTCGATTATGTGCATCCAAATCCCTACCTCAGGCTCTGAGTCTAGGGAGCCTGACCTAAGTTAACTCATGTAGGAAAAACAAATCACAAGAGAAAGATAGCTCCAAGGATGCCCTCTGCAATATAAAGCCAAACCAGAATTCAAGAAGGTGATAAAGGAACTTCAAGATAAGGACACCATCAGTCTAGGTAAGCTTAACCAAGGGTGAGTTTTATGATTAAAAATTAAATAGGAAGGATTTTGAGTACCAACAAACACTATTCAGCTATAATTTTTAAAAAAGAAATTCAGTCATTCTTTCACCTTAACTATTTGGGAAAGGGGAAGTGAAAGGGAGAGGAAAAGAGAGAAGCAGCAGAAGCACATGTGTGCATGAGTGTGTGTGTGTGTGTGTGTGTGTGTTTGTGTTTGGAAAATGGAAGCTGTTAGGCAAATATGATGAGTAAGGGGTCCAGGTTGCAGAAAAATCCTCTTCAAAAAAAGGGTTTCCCAAGGTTACATTTGGAAATATTTTTAATGAATATTTGTTTTGACTCTGAAAGTAAATCAAAGAAATAAATTCTAATTAAATAACTAAGAATATGACCCTTTAAAGTCAGAGTTGCTATTAGAAAAAATGGTAAGACTGAGTAGGATACCAACTATAGAACATGTCATCCTGTTGTCAACTTAATTGAAGTCATTCTGTCATAAATGACAATCCATCAGATATTCTGCCAGTCAGTATGTCATGACATTATATGTAATGAGAGGTCTTCCAAAACCCAAAGGGAAATTCTACTTATTTTTCATGAGTTTACTTTTTGTTTATTGAATTATCTTGATAAAAGTGTAAAATGTGTGCAGTTTTATTAAATCTATGAAAAAGTGGTCAACTCAGAACATAAAATACTGATATGTATTTGCCTAAGACATTTTTTATTTTGTATATGTGCAAAATTCCATTCATATTATTGACATTTTTATCCTCACTGATATGTTATTGGATGTTCCATTAGATTATCTGTTTTTTGCATAATTTAAGAAACAAAGACATCATAGTCCATAGGTAGTATTTGTGGGGAGAAAGTTGGTGAAAAATAAAAATGAAATATTTCATAACTTAAAAATGAAATCTTTGACAGTTTCTGTTTCTAGCTATGGTGCTGTAGCTTGAGGCAGATCAGCACTCACATTAAGAACAACTAGTACATCTATGTAAATACTAAAAATATTGTGTTTGAAGGAATCAGAGAGCTTCCAAGCCAGCTAATACTTGAGGAACTAAGATTTTGGAGAAATGCATTATAATGAGCCCAATGTTGTACATCATAATTTTTGCTCAGGGCATTTTTTGACTTGTAAACCATGCAAAAGAAGTTGAGAGGCCAGATAGTAGGCCACCGTTAAAATGAACCAACAGAGCCAGCAACAATCTCACAGAGTTGAAGACAAAATGTCAAGTTTGGGCTTGCCACAGCAACCAGGACTTAAAAGCCTGTTATTCCAGAAGAAAGTGAGATACAGTGAAGTAAGTTTACTATTTTGTGCCAGTTTTCCCCATGAAAAAATTTCAAATTCTAAAATTGTGCAAGGCAAGATGCTAAGAAGCCAGGCAAAAAGTAGTTAAAAATCTGAATAGAACTTCCACAGTACTAAGGAGATAAAAATTGAAGTCCAGGACCCAGCAAGAACTTGAAAAATAACTTCAGGCTCTTATTCAAATCATCTGAGAACTATGTCCATGCAGTAGGAATGCACCAGGGGTGGATCAAGTGCTACAAAGTCTTAAATTGGACTTAACACATCTTATTAGAATATGATATGCCCCTCTGGTAGCTGCCTTCTGGGAAATAGAATGGATTCTCACTAGAAAAGAAAAAAAATCCATAGTTTCTAGTTTTTGTGTGTACAGGCCTAGAATGTAATAAATATTTACCAGGTATACCAAGAAATAGAACCAAGAATAAAAACTGACAATAGGAATAGGCATAAATGATACAAATAACAGAATTATCAATTATAGGCTGTAAAATAACTGAAAATAATGTGCTCAGTAAGATGGATAATAAACTTGAGAAATTGAAAAAAAAATCAAAATCTATTTAAAAAAACAAATGCAAATTCTGGACTTAAAAAATACAGTTTTTTGAACTTAAGAGCTTAGATGGGTTTAACAGCAGATTGGACACCATCGAAAAAAGAGTTAGTATTCACTTTTGTAGAGCATGTCCACAATGAAGCCTGGAGAGAAAACAGAATGGAAAGGGATAAGGATTAGGAAATAACTATAAGAGATATATTGAATCTAGCAAAAGTTGTAACCTACTTGTACTTAAAATTTCCATAAGAAAAAGAGAGAGAAAATGGGGAAGAAGCAATATCTGAACAGATTATTGCCATGGATACCTCCAAAATGATGAAGGGCATCAAGCCATAAATACGAGAAGGACAGAGATTGCCAATATCTGGAAGTTCACACTCTAGGAACAGAAATGAATCAAAGGTAGACCAAACATTAACAAAATTCTAACCTACTATCAACCCAACCCAGCTTATGTTTTAACTAAAGTGATCAAGTCCCCATCCTCTCTGACTAGAAAAAAAAAAATTGAAGTCTCTCTAGTAAAAAGGACACCATCCATGGCCACTTTGTGTGTGTATGTGTGTGTCTTTCAGAAAGAACTAAGGCTAAAAATCAATGATCTAAGTATCCATCTTAAAAATTTAGAAATCAAACCGTAAATTGTACTAAAACAAGTAAAAGAACAAAAATTAAAAAGATAATAAAATTTATAAAGGAAAACAATATCATTAAGTCAAATGCTAGTTCTTTGTAAAGATTTCAAAAAAAAATAAACTGCTAGAAAGACTGATTTAAAACAAAAGAGATAGATTACCAGTTACCAATATTGGAAAAGACAAAGTGGAAAACACTACAGATCCTACAGACATAATTAAGATAATAAAATGATATTACATCCAACTTCATGTCAATTAATTTGGGAATTTAGATAAAATATACAAATTGCTGGAAAACACAACCCGCTTAAACTAACACAAAAACAAAATAGAAAATCGCAGTGGTCCTATATCTTTATCTACATTAAAATTATAATTAAAAATCTTTCAAAAACAAAAATTCAGGCCCAGACGGTTTTTCTAATAAATTCTCTAGAGAAGTATAAATAACATCATTCTTATAAAAATTCTTAAAGATAATAGAAAAAAGAGAGCATTTCTCAATTTGTTTTATTAAGCCAGCATACCTTTGGTAACCAAACATGACACAGGCATTACAAGAAATAAAAGTGATAGATGAATCACCTACCTAAACAGAGAGGCAAATCAGAAATAAAATATCAAATTGAACCCATCCATGTATAAAAAAAATGATATATCATAGCATGTTGGTTTTATTGGAGAAATGCAAGGTTATTTTAATTAAGAAAGCAATCAATGGAATTCTGCACATTAACGTAAGTAAGATGGTAGTATGAACGTCTCATATTTGATTAAATTCTGCATTTGAAAAATTCAATTCCCATTCATAATTAAAAATGTTAATTACACATAAGATCTAGGATTATAAGAAAACGATCTATTTGAAAAAGAGTGTCCATAAAAATCTATAGCAAATTTCATACTTAACAGTGAAACATTAAAAGGTATTCCCTGAGATCCTGAGATTGCAAAAGTTATGTCTATTATGGATATTTGTATTCAACACTGTTCTGTCAGTACTGGACAGTGCAATCAATGCAATAGGCAAGGATAAAAGGCATAAAGATTTATAATAAGAAAACATATGTATAGTGTACATAGAAAACCTGTAATACCTATACAAAATAAAACTACTAAGTCAATTCAGCCATGTCATTAGAAATGGGGTCAATATGCAAAAATTAGCTATATTTCTATGTTAGCATAAATAATTTGAAAATGAAATTTAAGAATATTATTTAAAATAATAACATCAAAAAATCTAATACCCAGGAACAAATTTAACAAAAGATATGTGAAATTTCTAAAAAGTTTTACCAAAATTGAAAGAAATTAAAAAGCTGTAAAAAATGGAGTTATATACCAAGCTAATAGATGTAAACCTCTATACTATACAGATGTCAACTTTTCTCAAACTGATCTATAGATTCAAGGCCATCCAGTTAAATAAAATCAAGAAGGGGTCTTTGTGAAAATTGACAAGTTTTTTTCACAAGTATATATATGGTAATTCAAAAGGTGGAGAATAACAAAGGCAATCTTAAAAAAAAGGATAAAGTTGGGATATTAACAGTATTTGACATTACAATATTATCAACTTCCAGTAATTCATAAATAAAATGCATTTTTGTAAGGATGGACAAATAGCCAACGGAGCAAAATAAAGAACTAGAAGCAGATCAATACATATATGTTGACTTGATTTACACCAAAGCTAATACTGCAGTATGGTGGGAGTCAAGATGGCCCGTTTAGCAAATAGTGCCAGGTAAATGGATATTCTTAGAGAAAAAAAATGAACCCAATCCCTATCTCACATCAATTCTTGATGAATTGAAGATCTAAAGGTAAAAACTAAAAGAATGAAGCTTCTAGAAGATTACATGGTGCAATATCTTCACAACCTTGAAGTAGGCAAAGATTTATTAAACAAAATATAAGATGCACAAAACAAATAGAACAATATTGAAAAAATAAACTACAACAAACAGTGGAACAAACAATGGAAAGGAGGATACCCAAGTGTCAATACATAAAACAAAGGAGTCGCAACACATCAGTCAAATGGTTAAGTATAAAAAGAGCCACATTGCAATAGCAATGTACATCCATCAAAGTGGCTGAATTAAAAAGATTAATCATGCCACATGCTGGCAAGGATGTGGAACAGCTGACATGCTTATGAACGGGGAGTGCAAATTTATGACAGGATTTCAGCAACCTATTTAACACAACCTATCAAAGTTGAACATATTTCAACTTTGTGCCTGCGAGTACCTGTCACGGGGACTTCACCCTAGGTATATTCCTAACAGGTATATTCTAGGTATATTCCTAACAGGTACATACTAATGTGTACTAAAAAAACATGGGCAAGGATGGTTAGAGTAATACTATTTACAAGAAAATTTTTAAAAACATTCCATCAACCAAAGATCATATAAAAAAATGGTGATCTGATTGATCAATGGAATACTATACAGCAATGAGAATGAACCAAAGCTAAACACAGCAGCATGGATACATTTCAAAAATATAACGTTGAATGAAAGAAACCAAACACACACACAAAAAAAGACAGACTGTAGGATTCCATATATATTTCAAAGTAGGAACATTACCTATTGTCATAGATGTGAGGCTAGTGATCAGGAGGAGGGGATGATAGGGACTGTTACGGGGCAACCTTCTGGTTCTTCATCAGTGTGGTATTTCTACAAGTGTGTTGGCTATGAAAATTCATCCAACTTTACCCTAATGATCTGTGCACGTTCTCTCTCTATTTTTATAATTTGGTAAAAAATTAAGGGCTTTAAAAAATGGAAGTCATCTTTAGATTTATTTCCGTGTTTACGGAGCAACTTCTCACAGATGGGGAAACTGCTATGCTCTAGCTATGCAAGAATTTTTTCTCTCCCTGTGAAATGTGAAAAAATTTAAGTGAGGGAAAAAAAATTTAGTTTTGCCTAGGGCAAATATATGAAAATTCTTAGGGCAGAATCACTGAAAGTGGAGTATATAGTTTCACCATATAAGTCACAATGGAAAGGGGGGCTTTAGTTCTTCTCTAACTGGCTAAAATTTTATTTTTACTAACTCAGTGACACAACACTATGATAGCATCACTCACGCAATGCAATATAAGAATCCTTTCAAGAAAAAAAAGACCTGTCTCTATGATTGTATCCACTCCACCCCATTCCTGAAAATATGTACACACACACCCACACCCACACACACCCACACACACACACACACACATTTATTACATGGAGCTTCCTTTTCTTGCTTAGGAGATAAAAATTCATGTTTTCTCATTTGATTTATTTATAATTTTTAAATTTTTAAGTGGATATGAGAATATTTGGGGCTGTGGAGTTTTCATGAGTTATGCAACCCTAACTCAGCAAATATTGATCAGCTTCTCTGAAATACATAGCATTATGGAATTCTAATAAACCGAAGATAGTCTAATTTAATTTCTCCATCTCTGTCCACATATGTTAGACAGAAGCAAATATATGCATACTACACACATGCTTCAGTAAAACTGGGCAGTTTATCTTGAATAATTCATTGTTTGTGGAACTGGTAATTGGAATTAAATTTAAGCTCCGTCTTAGCAGCACTGAATAGTATTTGAAAATAGAAAATTGAACACATGAATCTGTCGTTTCCTCTCCAGGATGTCATCAGGCATGTCCATTGGCAAGCTGCATAAGCAATGGTGTTATAGCAGAGGACAACTGAAACGCTGACAGGTACTCGCAGGCACAGGCCTGATGAGGTCAAATACCCCTAAACCTGCCTTGTTTGCTGATCTTTTAATCGGATTCAACTCAACTGTGGCCACGGCACAAGGCTTTCTGACAGTATGTGACAGCATATGACAGCAAAATATTTTGATTTTTCACCATTTGATGATATTTCAGATCTCTTGAAGTCCTTCAGAAACTAGCACGGTGTTTTATAGAAAAATGATACAGGCAGTTAATTGTCTTGGGAGCTCTGTCTCTTTTGGTTTTTAGCTGAATCCTGTGAGTAAATGAGTCTTACATTTTGAGAGTAACAGGCCGTGTAGACCATCAGTGACTTCAAGGACTTTGCTTAGAACAGGAAAAAAAAAATATGTATGAACTCATAGCCCAAAACCCAGAGTGGTCAGAGGCTCCAAGGAAATGTAAACATCTTCTCTTCATTTTTCTGAAGAATTACAAGTGGCCTCTTGGGTATTAAAGAAAAATAGAGGGTGCAACTTCTTAATCTTTTACTTAAAACTTAAAATACATTTTAAAATTCTTCTTATTTTCATTTCTTCACAAATTCTGGGAGCACACAACTAACAATGATTTAGGGGACAGGAAGAAAAAATCCACTGGAAAACTCTTTTTAATAAGCTCACCATAAGCCCCTCCACATCTCAACCCAGTCTCTTCCCATCAGCTATTCACAAGATTTGAAACCTAAAAAAAACAAATTAAAATTGCATTAAACTTTCATTATCACAGAAATTATTTTCTAATTTAAATTCATGTCTTTTTGATGTTGATTTTTTAATTGTTGTGAAATAAAACAGATGTATCCTCTGTGGCTTCCCATCAAGCTTAGAATGATTCCCCTAAGTCCACCTCAGGTGTCTTCTTGTGCTTCTCAGGTCAAGCCATGCTGGCTTCTTTGCCTTGAACACATCAAACTCCTTTTTGCTGAAGAGCTCTGCATGTGCCTTCTCCTCTGCTTTGAATGACCCCTCTCAACTCGTATCTTGGCACACCTTGCCTCTTTGTATCTACTCTGTCCTTGATCACCCTGACTGAAAGTCCTTGGCTCCTCCCAGGACCAGCCACTTGTATTATACCTTTTCACCATCTCATGCTATTTTTCTGTATGTTATCTGCTCTCCCCAGTAGGATGTCAACTGTTTGGCATCAAGGGCCTTACCTGTCTGTCTTCTTCTCTCCTCTATCAGCACTGTCTAGGCATAGTAAGTGTTCAGTAACTCCTGTTCATTGGAGTTAACCCAAAAGATTCACCACCAAAGAAAGACCCAAGAATGTATTGTATAAATGAGACAAAAAGGGAGGATGTGATTTGTACTGACCCAGACTGATATGATTACCAGCTACAGATGCAACTTTTGGGTAAACAGTTTTAATGGCAGTTTTAGGTGGACATAACCATGTAGGTTGTTGCTAAATTCATACTTGGTGCTATTTTCAGCCAGATTTCTGAAGCATCAGAAGATAGATATCAGACCTCATTTCATTCACATACTAAAATAAAGCCAGTTCCAAGTACTATAAAATAGACAATAAGTGATAATTTTGGACTTTGTGTGATGAATTTACATCACTAAGAAATCAGGAGGAAAGAAAAAAAGGCAGAATATAATTATCTAGTTTAGAAACAGACTACTTAAATCTATTGCCATGAACCCTATGAAGAGGCCTTAATGGCCCTGGGTCTCATGACCTCGGTTGTATTTTTCACTTCCCATGTGGTCTCTTAATTGGCCTTTGTCCTACCTCCCTGGATGCAAGAAGCTTTTTCAAAAGTACTCTCTCTAAAGTTCCATTAAAATGTAAAATAGCATTATTGAAATAGAAGCAATAGAACAGAAAATGACCTTTATGGCCCAATTTTTGGAACACATAGGATACTTGGCTAAAGAAGATAGAAATTGGTAACCATGTGCACACTGCAAAGTGTCAGGTCATGGTAGACAAGGACCAATTCAAGAGCTCCTGTTTCAGTGGTAGAGAAGATCATTTCTTCTCTTCCTTTTCTTGTGCTTTCCTCCATATGTATGAGAAGAGTAGTGCTAGCCTGGTGAAAAATGATATAAGGGTTGTTTTAGCATGAAATGCTTCTTACCACTTTGAGGTGTTAGCAGATATGAGAATTGAAAAAAAAGTACAGAGCCGTCCAATTGTATAAGGGCTCCCCTACAGGGCTTCCAATGGAAGTAATGGAGTAATATATTTTTTGAATGGACACTGTTGTTAAATTCCTTGGAGTTATCCTGCATGAGTGAGATCATGGCTCTGTGACTTCTCGGTTGTAGGACGTTGGCCAGGAATCAAAACTCTCTGTGCTTTGATTTCTTATTCTATGAAGCAAGAATCATAGTGCCCATCTTATGAAGTAGACATGGAGTATTTAATAAAACCACAAGTAAAGCTCCCAGAACAGGGCCTGGCATGTAGTAAATATTCAATAAATATTGGCTGTTATTATTATACTTGCTGAGGTAAGTCAAGATCACAAGCAGTACTTGATCTTGTTCTCCATCTGCACCAATCTGAGCAACATGACTATATGTTAATATGATTGGTGTAGATTTCTAGTATGATTAATAACCCATAGCAAACCAGACAGAATATCATTCTATAGTCAAGCCAATACAAATTCAAGTCTCAGCTTAGCTCGAGTGTTTACGGTAGCTTGTTGAACTTGTGAAAGTTTTGTCTTCTACGTCTCAAGGTTTTCTATCTGTAAAGCATTGATAATAATGGTCATTTTGTACTGTGTACATTTGAAATAATGCATGTATAGTACCTAGCGCGATGTTTGATACCTGGGAAAACACCCTATTGGTGTTACTTATTATTCTCTAAATGGCAATTATATGAGCAGAATTATACTTCCCTTTTAAGTGCCTACTTAAACAAAATGTGGTAAATGGTGTCCTGATAGTTTTAGAAATGATTCTTTATGACAGTATAGATCTTATTAGAGTCTACTGATTTTTAAATGTTTTTTTCTGAAGGTATTAATCCTCTCTCATCACATATTTCCTGAGCATCAGTATGTGGTGATACTCCAGTTAATTTGTTTTGGCACAGACGAGAATAGCATGCTGTTCTGTACTTCATCAGTATTTAATGAGCACCGTGTCCATGCTATGAGGAAAATAAATATATGGAAACATAAGGACTTACAATCTTATTGGAAAAATATGGCATAAATAGCTAACAAGTTGAATGATACATGAAGAGAAAAAATATTCACTCAAAAACAACAGCACAAGAGCTGTCCAAGGTCAGGGCAGGAGCAGAAGTCAAAAGTGGAGAGGAAGGAGTGAGAATTTGGGTGAGGAGTGGCCCCTGCATGAGCTGGACAAGAACTCACTGGGAGGACACTGAGCTGAGCTCTAGGGGTGAAGTCTGGATTCGTGGATTGAGAGATTTGAAGTTTTAGTAAACAACACTAAAACAATTGGTACTTAGGAATTTAGTGGATAAAGGAGTAACTGGAGAGAAAGAAAAAGCAAAGGAAAAACAAGACAAGTGACTGGGTAAGTTGGAGAGCTATGCCAGCCTTAATATAGGAATAGAGCATTGGAAGGCTGGATGGTTCAGAAGGAAGGACTGTATGTTCCTTGGAGGACTTTTTCACTCTCCACATGCTAATATCCACGTTTATGTATCTATTTTCCTTTCCTGAATCAAACTCCTGGAGGAACAGAACTTTTCCCCCATGTGAATCCACAAGCATTATTTCTTGTGCAGAGTAGGCATTTTTTTTTTTTTTTAATAGATTGGGAGAAAGGAAAGAGGAAACAGTTGAGTTTCAACAAGGAAGGGTTAGTTTCCCATGAAGTTTCTCAAAAAAAACTGGGCTTAAGAATCAGATGCTGATTAGGATGGAAATAGTGATTTTCAACAGTCCTACATCAATGGTGAAATGTTTGAGAGATATTGCAGAGGGAGTTTGTAATAGAGTCAGAGAGAGGAAAAGGCTACAGAGGTACAAATGACTTATTTAAGAATTCTACCAGTGAAAACAAGAGTAAAGCAAAGTGGAAATGAGAAAAGCTCATAGGGGAAAATTGCAATTTTCTTCTCCTTTCCTTTTCCCTCAGTAAAAAGGGAAAAGTGGATGTAATTAACGACAAAAATCTGAAAAAATAAAAGGATACTTCAGAAAGAAAGTGTGAATGGGCAATTCCACACCAGAGATGGTTTTAGAAAACAAGAGAATCACCGATTTCTGTATGACAGAAAAGAAGGAATAAAGGATAGATCTGGAGAGATGGTGGTTACAGAAAGGGGAGATTCATTAAATGTAATCTCTAATACATTTAATAATGAATTATGTGATAATGATGGTTCTTTGATGCTCATTAATTTGTTATGGATTAACCTAAGTAGAAGTTACCAATTAACTGAGGTCCATGCTGTGGCTATTATTTGGAAGCAATGCCAACTCATGTCTCTGAAGCTCAGCCTAAAACACGCAGCATGCATCAAGAAGAGCAGCCCCATGCATTTACCTTGGCTGACCATTGCTCAGCAAAACACTGTCAAGCCAATAATGGTCATGACCCTAGACTATGATTTCAATGAGAAGTAACAGTAACTTTGGGGAATGAAAGCAATGTGAGCTGGATCAGTAGTAGTAATAATGAGGAAGACACTATTCAACATGGTTTTGGTTAAATGGTGGTGAAAATAACCAAGTCTTATAGTCTCTAGTTGTTTGGAAAAATATAATTTTCCAGAGGTCATTCATCTCATTTTGATTCTGAATATATATTTTATGCAAACATCACTCGAGGACCTGGGTAGTAACAGGTCAAAATAATCAGGGAAATGGGGCAACGAAGGAGGTTGGTTGGTTCCATGTGGTCAACCGCCAAGATGATAGCAGAGAGAGGATAAGGAAAGTGCAATAAGGCCAGAGTTAAACCCAAGAAACTCAGTCAGGTCAACAAACAAAGGGGAGGTGCCATTTTGTAAGACATCTTGAAATCAGAATCTCAGGTTGGCAAGCTGAGAAAAAGGCTTGGGGGTCTCTGCAAAAGATCTGTGGACTAGAAGTCAGACTTTTAAAGATTTATTTATTTATTTTAGAGAGAGAGAGAGAGAGCATGGGGAGGGGAGAAAATCCTCAAACACTCCCTGCTGAGCTTGGAGCCCCACACTGGGCTCCATCCCAGGACTCTGAGACCATGACCTGAGCCGAGATCACGAATCAGCCATTTAACCAACCAAGCCACTCAGGACCCTTAGAAGTCAGACTTCTAAAGCACCAACCCACAGTCATAGGCATCAGGAGCCCGGCAAAGCACCTCTATAACAAGCACAGACCTGAACAACAACAGTACCAACAAAAATAGTATCTTCCATGAGGCACAGTGTTTCATGTTTACAAATGACTGTCATCTATGTTAGATCCTTTGATGACTCTCATATCAAAGCCAGAGGGTTAGATAACTCACTGACACAAAGTGATTTTGGGCAGATAAAATCAGGCCCTGGGGCTCCTAATTTATTCATTCATTAATTCATTGATTCAATCAATTTAATTGTGTTCAACCTAGTACCTAAGGGCTTGGTGAGGCTGGGGCTGCTGTGTGAGTAACGGCGGAGTTCTTAGGTAAGGAGCACGTGGGTAAACATGGCTGGTGAGAGCAGGGGACATAGGTTATAAGGCCTAAGGCCATCCCTGGTATGTTTCTAACCCTACTTCCTTTATTCATGTTTTTTTTTTTTTCTTAAGAGTAACTTTCTTAAGATGTTGTGAATCCCACAACTGGACAATGAACTTGAGTGTATCAATATATAATTTGGATTATCTTTAGTTTTGTAACTAGATTAGGTATCTTAGAAATTCAGAAGAGAAAAAGAAACGATGGAATGAATTTCCCCCTTTACTATAAAACCACTTAAAATGGAAAGGACTGTCCACTGATTTTCTATAAGTTACATAAAATTGTCTGTTGTTGTTATAATTCTGTAGGCATCATGCTCCTCTAGTAAAATGATGTATGGAGCAATCATCTGGTAGGGGCTGATGGGATGTAAATGAAACTAATTAAGGAAATGTCAAACATAATTAATAAAACAGGTTTAAGTTGCAAAAGCCCTGTCAGCAGAATGAATAGAGAAGAACATCGCTGGCCCATTGTTGGGCGCACTTTTTCCCCTCTCCCCTCTCCTCTCCAGGCTTTATTTAGCACTGTTCAATTAGATCCTAGAAAGCTACTTGAAGCTCACTTTTCTACTTCACCTTCTCTTAGCTTGATCCCATGGAGAGGGAGGAATATAAATTTGCCTGTCCGCCTGCCTCTTGGAAAAAATTAATTGCCAACGCCTCATCTTTTCCAAGTACTACAGGACATTAACATAACCAATTTGCTCCAACTCCTCACTGGCTGCCTAATAGAGCATCTGATCGGCTGATAAAACCAGGGTGTTGCTGACGCTACCTTATTATTATTAGCATTTTCATAATATCCAGATATTACAGCGGCGTGATTCACGGGCTCCATTTATTATTGATAAGAACAAAAAACGGGGAGGGGGTATGTTGGAAATAACAAAGCGGGTGACCGACCTATAATTATGGCAAGCAAATTAGGGTATGGGGTAGAGTCAGTTACATTTGCCTAGGAGTAATGATGCCCGAGACCTTTCCTTTCCCCAGGGACTGGAAAAATAATGGATTCCCTTGCAGCTGCAGATGGGGTAGGAGAATGCTGTTACCAGGACAGTGTTCACGTAAGTGAGGCCGAGCGTGTGGCTCCGAGGCCCGCCTGCAGTGTTCCAGTCAGCTCCAATCGCTTCAGCCACTGAAGCATAAGTCACTCAAAAGCCCCCTGGTTTCTGGGAGGGGCGGATAACAGGAGTGGGGGGCAGGGAGAAGGTTCTGGCTTGAAAGTCAACAACCGCATTTGTGAGGAGCATTTCAAACCTCTTCAGTTCTCAGACAAGGGTGATAACCTTGAAAAACAGAGGCCAATCAGCTTTTAAGTGCAGAGATAAAGATGAAATGTGGTTTCTGTTAACTTACAGACTGCTGCCCGGCCTCGTTCCAGCTTATTTCAATTCTGTTCATGTGTGCTCTCACACACACACACACACACACACACACACGCACACACACACACGCACACACACACGCACACACACACGCACACACACAGCTGCCTGGTATTTAATGCCATTTGACAAATATTAATTGAACATCTATATTTGCCAGACTCAGGAGGAGGAAGAAGAGAGGAAGACATAGTTCACGTATTCACAAAGATTAAAGGGTCAATTCTGAGTTCAAATTCATTAAAACAAACACACACAGATTTTATTTGTAAGCACATTTCTCTGGGAAAAACCATTTGTGATAGATACATTGAGGCTTGATTTGTATCCACGGAATCCGAAGACGATTTCAGAAGGATAACAATAAATGAGCAAACACTGATCAGAACATCAAAGATGTATGCTTGCTTTCAATGAAAAGTTAATGGTCAAAATTTGTTCCATTGGGTAGAGAAAGTGCGGTGAGCCCAGGACGTCACATTATGCCGTAAAAGAAGGACGTGCTCAAATGCTAATGGTCACGGGCTAAAAGAATCCAAAAGCCAGCTTTGGAGGAGCTGCAGCTGGCCAAATTTGAGACTATAATGGATTAAAAAATATTAAACTTATTATGCTATAATAAAAACCCAAAGTGAGATGAGATGAGAGAGAGAGAGGGACTATCAACAAATGTTTTTTATGTGGCCGCTAAACATGCTTGCTCTATTATCCTTTCAACTTTTCTCGTTGCTTGAAATTTTCTAAAATAAAAAGTCTGGGGGAAAAGTTTCCATTACTTCTGAATTATGCAAGGAACTAATCATGTGATTTGGCAATAATTACATCATACACTCGTTATACAAGGTCCGTTTTGATTTAATATGATATATTTATTAGCCTAGACTTCGGTGTTAAGAATTGAGACAACTAATTTTTTCTAAACATTGAACGATTTTTGAAAAATAGGTTCAAGATAGGGATGCCTGGGTGGCTCAGTCGGTTGAGCCTCCAACTCTTGGTCCCAGCTCAGGTCTTGATCTCAGGGTTGTGAGTTCGAGCCCTATGGAACCTACTTAAAAAAATAGGTATGTGATATAAGAAATGATGATAAGCACAACTCAGTGCAAGAAATTGAACATTAGAACATTATCATTACCCTTGGAGTCTCTTAAATGCCTCTTTAATTGCACCCTTTTGCACTCCCTTCAGAAGTAAATGCTATTCTGAATTTTGAATTTTGTTGCTCCCTTGCCATTTAGATATAACATATATATGAACTTACCAAGATATTGTTCATTTGGGTGTTGTTGAATTTCTTATCAATGCAATTTGTTGTTATTGGGGGTTTTTGCTCACTATTATAAATTTAGATATTTTATATTGTTCCCTATATAGAACATATTTGTGGGGTACCTGGGTGGCTCAGTCGGTTAAGCATCTGCCTTCAGCTCAGGTCATGATCTCAGGAGCCTGGGATCGAGCCCCCACATCAGGCTTGGAACTCAGCAGGGAGTCTGCTTCTCCCTCTCCCTCTGCCCCTCCCCCCGCTCATGCTCTCTCTCTCAAATAAATAAATAAAATCTTATTAAAAAAAGAATGTATTTGTAATTCATTTATTTTCATGGTTGTATAGTATTCCATTGCATGACTATGACATAAATTGTTTATTCTTTTTTCTGATAGACATTTGTGTTATTTTCAGTTTATCACAGAGATATAAGACTGTCTGGGATATGTATGTAGGGGAGTAACTGAAAATATGCTTTCAAATTTATCAGTACAAACTTGTTCATAATAATTTCATATGTTTAAATGTCTGTCACAAAAAGAATATGGTCTTTCTGATAGCAATCCTTTACAATTCATTGAGACTTCCTTTATGGTTCAATATGTATTCAATTTCCATAAACGTTCAGTGTGTCCTTGGAAAGATAGCTTATTCTACAGTTATTGGATATAATTTTTTATACAAGCCCACTGGATGAAGATTGTTAGTTGTGCTGTTCAAATTGTCTTTATCCTTAGCAATTTTTTTTTTTTATCAGTCTGACATCAAATCTCCTAATAGAAAGGTGAATTTGTCTATTGATGACTATGGTTCTGTCCATTTTAGTTACATGGCACATATGTTATAAAATCATTTCTTTTGGGAAATGTCCAGATTTATCAATATCTAAATTTTAAAATCCTTCTTTAATTCCTATAGGATTTTTGCCTGATATTCTGTTTTGTATATATATACATATACATATCTGTATGTTTTATATATATAACATGTAACAGCTTGGTTTTTATTATTTTACTTCTATCCTTTCCATATTCTGATGTTTAAATATTTCATTTATTAACAGCATGAAGTTTGGATTAGAAAACATTTTGGCAGTCTTTGCATTTTAAATAAAGCCTTAAACACATTTGCAATTTTTCTGATTGCTAATATATTTGGATTTATTTGTACTTTTATATTTTCAGTCTATTTCTTATCCTGCTCTTGTTATGTATCCTTTTTCTCTCATTTCTTGTCCTCTTTTGTATTGATTCAGTATTTTTTTCACTTTCTCTACCAGACCAAAAAAAATTACATGCATAATGTATATTTGTAATTGGTTGTCTTAGAAGCATTACCATCCATATTTAAATCATCAAAGTGTAAATTCATCAATATATTTAACTTTTTCACAAACAAGTCAAAAATTTTTAAATAGTTTACCTTAGATCACTCTCAAGTTCTATTTTGTCCAATAATATTTTTAATCTTATCTTTTAACTCCACAAGTTATACATCATTATTTTTGTCTTATGTCTAATATGTATTTGGTTTATAATACAATATGCATATTAGAAACACTTTATATGGTCATCAATCCTTCTCATTTCAGGATTTTATCTCTCCCTTTCTTCCTCCCTCCCTCCTTCACTCATTCCTTCCTTCCTTCCTTCCTCCCTCCCTCCCTCCCTCCCTCCCTCCCTCCCTCTGTCTCTCTTTCTTTCTGAATAAATTTATCCTTTAGCACATTCTTTTGGATTTCTGGCTTCCAGTTTGGATGTTAAGAAGTGTCAGGATCTAAAGCAACAAAACAGGTAAGCAATCTAGCCCGCAAAATGTAGTTTATTTGGGAATAACAGAGAAATTGCAATCTGGGACAAGCAAACTATGGTGAATCATAGGAAAGTCTGGAGAAAAAAGGAGGAGAGCATCCTTTTATAGAGGAAAGAAGGAAGTCGGGAGGGCCTGTTTTGAACAAAAGTTCATTGGAAGAAAGTGAGCATTTGAAGTGCTGGCAGCTTCTCATTGGCTGCAGGCCAGGGCAGCTTGCTGTTGCCAGGTGCCCCCAGCTTGTTGTAGCTGAGCTAAGAGGAAGCTTGTCTTCTTTCTGCTGGACTATGCAAGCTGCAACAAGTGGTATGTGCAGGAGAGCCCTCCCTGATGTTTTTCCCACTCATTAAGGTTTCCTTAACTCATTTTCACATCCCCCCCTTCTGATCAAGGTCTTTCTTTGATCAGAAGTTGGGTCATCTGTTTCTTATTAGAATCATTTTTGTCCCTCAGTGCCAGGAAGGACCCTTCCTGGGTGTCACGTCCCACATCTGAGGGAAGTGCACAGACTGGAAACTGTTGAGGCCACATTTCAGTAATAAGGAAGGGCAGAAGGGGAAAATTTCAGGCATTTCCCATCTAAACTTTATACCTTATCAAGAGTGTAAGCATTGGAGGGGCACCTGGGTGGCTCAGTCTGTTAAGCAGCTGACTCTTAATTTTGGCTCAGGTCATGATCTAACCATTGTGGGATCAAGCCCTGCATGGGGCTCTGTGCTCAGCATGGAGTCTGCTTCAGATTCTCTCTCCTTCTCTTACCCACTCACTCTCTCTCTCAAATAAATAAATAAATAAAATCTTAAAAATAAAAGAGAGAGATTGTAAGCATTGGAGATCATCTTGAAATCTTGAGCCAGCATTACCCTATTGGGTATTTCCTTTCTACAAAAGTTTGACAGGCAATAGGTGCATAACTTAAAAATGATTATACAGGGATGTTTGGGTGGCTCAGTCGGTTAAGTGACAGGATCTTGATTTCAGCTCAGGTCATGATCTCAGGATCCTGGGATCAGGCCCTGCGTTGAGCTCTCATCAGGGAGACTACTTGAGGGTTCTTTCTTTCCCTCTTCGCCCTCCCCCTACCCATGCATTCTCTCTCTCTCTCTAAAATAAATCTTAAAAAATAAAAATGATATACAAAATAAGATAAGGAGCAGACTTACGACCCTAGTTTGTAAATAGTTCTAAACCAGGAGCCCAAACTTGAAGGTAACCAACTGAAGAGATCAAAGGACCATTGCTCATCAGTGGAATTTGTAGCCAATGTGCTTATTCTCTAATTTCGTGTAATTAGGTTTCTATTTCTCTGGAGGAATTTATCTGTGTGCAATGGATGGCATTTGCTATCACACAACTGCTTCCTTGTTCAGCAAGTAGGTAATAGAGGGCTATGTGATTGCCCAAAGCTACTTAAGCCAACAAGTCCCATGACTATTGGCTAGCTGCTCAGTGGTGGAATCAGCAAGTTTTCCCAATTTTCCCAATTCTAGAGAGATTTCCAATCATTTCTTCATTAACATGAATTCCCACAAAAGGGATAAGGACCCTTCTGATGGGGGAAAATCCAGAGCCATGTATACCTCCTGGGAATTCCTATTTAAGGTGATGATGAAGGTGTAATGAGGAAGACCAATGACAAGACCAATGGAAGGCCTCAAATTCATTGTGAATGTCCAAAGGGACAGTTAGAAATCCTAGTAAGCATTGGCCTCCAACCTATTGCCAGTGAGTCTAAACACTCATAGACTCACTAAGAAGCTCATTCACCACAGACAAAGATAAAACCAAGTGGTGCACGTAAGACTTTTATTAGGGTTTGATTATTAATAGTGCCATTAATTAAGATTATTTGATTAGCCTTTTCAAGCCAAGGGCAGTGATGTTTGGGGAACAATTAGGGAAAAGCCAGCCTGTTTTGTGGACTTTATTCTCAAAGGCAGTACAGAGGGGAAGTGTTAGACCTAAACAGACCTAAGGTAGTAGTGAGACTGAGGAATCATAGAGGTGGAATAGGTATGATTAGTTGCTGTAAGAGTTATGATAGAGGACAGGTCAAAGCAAGGTAAAGGAAAACCTAATTGTAGAAGTTTGACTTGGTAAGAAATATACAGAAAGGTGCAGGAATAATTAGTAGTCGCATTGGAGATGAAGGAAAATCTTGCTATAGGGAAGGCTAAAAGGTCACAGCTGTTGAGAACAGATCTAATAGTCAGAAAAGTTCCCTCCTTTTGCAAGGGTTTGGGAAATTTGCACAAGAGCTTTGCCTCTCCAGGATAGGGAAGGAGAAAATGAGGTGAGAAAAGGCAGAAAGAAGAGAATATACAGGCCTGAGCCTGTCATCTTGGGAAAGCTGTCTGCTTCGGGGGTCATCCGCATCAAGTCATTGGAAATATGAATTTGAGATCACCAGTTGGTGTGCAGGTCCAGTCGGGGACATTCTTTTGATAAGACACATGGGTCCAGAAGTCAATGCCTTAGAGTTTGGTGCCACAAGGATTGGCGAGTAACACTTGATAGGGCTTTTTCAACATGGTCAAAGAGAGTCTTTTTTTTTTTTTTTTTAAAGATTTTTTATTTATTTATTTGAGAGAGAATGAGATAGAGAGAGAGCATGAGAGGGGGAGGGTCAGAGGGAGAAGCAGACTCCCTGCTGAGCAGGGAGCCCGATGCGGGACTCGATCCCGGGACTCCAGGATCATGACCTGAGCCGAAGGCAGTCGCTTAACCAACTGAGCCACCCAGGTGCCCCCGGTCAAAGAGAGTCTTTTGGAGACGTCTTTTCCAATAAGTGGAATCTCTAGATTGCAAGGTGGGGTACCCGAAGTGTTTGTCTCCTTGGGGCATGCTGTGAAAAGACTGCCCTACTAGAGCATGATATTTTCAAGGGATAGAATTAAACTCTTGCAATCCTGAAGTATATCTCCTTTCATTAGGTGTGGAACAAAAAAGATGTGGAAGCTAGATGCATGGGGTGCCCAGTAATTATCTCAAAACATAAGTTTGTGAGTTCCAAGGCAGGTGAATCTGAGATTTAGAAGAACCGATGGCAATACTTTTAGCCAAAATATTTGGAAGTCTTCCACAAATTTTGCCAATTGAGTTTTTATGCCATTAGTTTGTTAACTAGTCCTTACGACTGAGGAGGGTTAGCGCATTAAAAATGCTATATACTCCCAAACAACACAGACTTGCCATAATACTTGACCAGTAAAATAGGTTCCTTGGTTGCTATGGAGCTCAAGAGGGGTTCCCCAGGTAGGGATGATTTTTTAAATAGGATTTTAGTTACTCAAGAGGGATAGCTTGTCTACATGGAAGATCTTCGGCCCAGTGGGAAAATATGCCAATCATTACCGAGACATATTTGTAACCATAAGGGGCTAGCCTGAGTAAAGTCCATTTGCCAAAACTCAAATGGTCTATTAGGCAATTTAAAATGCCCAGGAGCTGTGCAAACAGTTTTCCATGAATTGGATTTTGGGTACGTGGGACAAGCAAAGTAGGCACTTTTCATGGCCTTGTTAATATGTCCCCACCAATACTGATTTATAAATGTTGTCATGTTATCCATGGGCCAATGGTTTCATCAATGTATAGTGATCAATAGTGGGGATATTAGAATTTCTGGTAGGACAGGCTTTTCATTTGGTCCAAACCAGAGGTGCCTCTTCTTATCTTATGAACACCCATTTGAGTGTCGATGTTGTCTTTCCTTTTCTGGTGCTGAATGTTGAGTGTCTCTAGTCAGTTTCTCTGAATTATCATCTGAAGGTGAGTTCCTTTGGACCATGACAGAGGTTTGACTTTTGGACCCTTTGAGAAGAGCATTTTTTTTTTTTTTTTGCGGAAATGTCAGTGAGGTAATTTCCTTTAGCTTCTGAAGAGTCAAGCTTAGAATGCCTCAGGCCTTTAATAATAGTCAAAGCAGCAGGTAAGAGTATGGCATCCAATAATTCTTGAATGTCAGGACCATTTTTAATTTTATCTCTGCTGGAAGTAAGGAAGCCATCTTGTTTCCATAAATTCCAAAATCATGAGCCACTCCAAATACATACATGCTATCAGTGTAAATGTTGGCAGTTTTGTCCTTGGCTAGGATACATTCCCATGTGAGTGCAAATAGTTTAGCTTGTTGGGCTGAGGTAGTCAAAGGCAAAGGTGCCACTTCAATTACTTTAAACGGACTTGATATTGCAAATCCAGGCAATATATACCATTTTCATCTTTCAAATAAGAACCATCAGTGAACCACGAAGAGTCAGCATTATCCAAAGGAGTTTTCTGTAAGTTATCACAGGGGGTCAGAAGGTGTTCTGTCAGTATTAAACAGTTATGGAGGCGGCTGTAGGTACAAGAGTGGGGAAGAGTAACAGGGTTAAGGTTATTACAATGAGCAAGAATGATATAGGGGCAGTTAACAGGACAATTTCATAGGAAGTAAACAGCTTACTGAAAGATACTGAGTATGATAAGAGTTAAGAGCTTTGACAGCATGTAGCACAAAGATGGTCAAACAGGATCCCATGACTATTTCTTCAGTGGCTTTTATAAGAACAGAAGCAGCAGGGATAGCTCTGAAGCATGGAAGGTATCCCTGGGCTACAGAATCTAGTTGTTGGCTGTAACATCCTATGGACTGGTGATCTTCATGCTTTCAGGTGAATATCCTAAGGACATTCCTTTTTTTTTTTTTTTTTTTCATATTTAAAAAGGAAGAAAAGGAGTTGATAGTTGGGGTGTCCAAGGTGGGGGTGGATTAAGCTTTCCTTTAATATTTGAAAAGTCACATCATCTAAATCTTTCCAGATGATAGGGTCATCTAAATCTTTCCAGATGATAGTTTTTAACAGGGCATATAAAAGCTGGGTCATAAGAAAAAAGTTTGGACTCTAGCTGTGGCAATGATTGGCCAATCTGAGAAAACCTCTCAGTTGATGTTTGGTTTTGGACTTTGGGAATTTCAGGATGCTTTGGCACCTGTATAGATCTAGATGTAGTCCTTGTGAGATTAGATGCCCTAAATACTGAACTTGAGGTTGGGTAAATTGTAATTCTTCCTTAGAGACTTTATGTCCCTATTTGGCTAGGAGTTTGGGCAAATTGATTCTATCTTCTTGGAAGGAGGCTTGGGAAGGGGAATGGAGAGGTACAATCCATATATTGTATGAAAGTGGAGCCTACAGAACATGATATCAGCAAGGTCAGCCTTAAAAATTTGTGAGAAATAAAAAAAGCTTTCAGTGAAACTCCAGGCATTACTTTCTAGGTGTATTGCTGTCCTTCCCAAGTAAGGGCAAGGAGATTTGACTAGCCTTTAAATACTGGCGTATTAAAGAAACCACTACATAAATCAATCATGGAAAAAAAGTGCTCTTAATAGGGATGAAGGCTAATAAAATGTGGGAGTTGGGGACAACAGGATGACAAAGGATGGCAATATTATTTATTGCTCAGAGGTCCTGGACAAGCCTCTATCCATAGGCATTTGACTCCTTCACAGGTAAAACAGAAACGTTGCAGGATTGGTACAGAGCAAAATGAGGCCCTGGGCATAATAGTCTTCTATTATTAGCTTAATTCCTTGAAGTGCCTTTTTATTTATAAGGTATTGATTAATTCTGAGGAGAAGTTTTGAGGAATCTATTTGAGTCCTAATGGGAGGTTCATGGTGGGTTCTGCCAACATCAGTTGAGGATTTTGTCCATAAGACAGGTGGTAGTTGATCCAATAAGGACAAATGAATAGTGTCTTTGGAATTAGCTCTAGTGTATTCAGAGAAAGAGCAAATAAAAGATATCAAAAGGTCATTTAATTCATCATGTTTGCTATATTGGTTGCTGCTGTCAAATTTTAGAATTATTTCCCTGCTTTGAGGAGAAATTCCAGCATTTTTTTTTTTTTTCTAATAAATCTCAGCCTAGTAATGAACAGGGACAGAGGAACTAAGGAGAAAAGGGTGGGTATCTCTTAGAAGGTCTAAGCAAAAGGGGATAGGTTTAGAGATAGAAACTTTTTGAGGTTTATTAGACACTCCCACTACTTATACCATTTTAATTACTCTGAGGCAAGGGCTGTTTAACAGTAGTGGGGTTAAGCACCAAGAGTGTAGCTCTGGTGTTGATAAAGACAAAGAGAGATTCATTCTCAATCTGGAGAATGGTTTGTCTGAGTCAATTAAGGGGGAGGCCCTGCTGTTCCTTGGAGTGCTGATATTAGGGATTGGGAGGACACTAGAAAGGCTGGTTAGAGGGCTAACCTGAAGTGCTCAAGATTGTAGCTGTCTTTCTCCCAATGTCCTGGCTCTCTGCAATAATTGCAGTGACAGGGCGCCTGGGTGGCTCAGTTGGTTAAGCGACTGCCTTCGGCTCAGGTCATGATCCTGGAGTCCCTGGATCGAGTCCCACATCGGGCTCCCTGCTCGGCAGGGAGTCTGCTTCTCCCTCTGACCCTCCCCCCTCTCATGTGTTCTCTCTCATTCTTTCTCTCTCAAATAAATAAATAAAATCTTAAAAAAAAAAAAAAATTGCAGTGACAATGAGGGGTTTAGTTTCTTTTAGGCACTTCCACTTTTTGAAGTTGAAAATTAAGGATTTTAGAAGTCTTCCTTTTATTCAAATCAGCTAAGGTGCAGGTGATCTGATTTGCTAAATTAACTAAATCTGGAATGGACAGATTTTCTCATTCCTTCCTGGCCCTTATAACTAGAAGACATGATCCCAGTTCAGACAATAAACATAGAATTAAAAATTACCTGAGTGGATTCAACATCCAAATGAAGACCAGAATTTTCTTTAAAGATAATTAGGAGCCAACTATAGTAATTATGCACAGGTTCATTGGGCTTCTGGGTTCAAACCTGAATCTTACTCCAGTTGGCTGGCTTTGGGTAGGTCCTAGGAATGGCCAAGCGGAGTCACTTGGCAATTCCTGAGCCTGGTCACATAAGGCACAAGGATTTCTCTGTCCCCAGGTTCTAATTCTAGAGTCTTCTCAGAGTCATTCCCATTGGCAGTTTTCATCCAGTGTTGGGTCTGACCTTCACCAACAAGCATGTGGACTAGCTGATATAATTCAGAGAAGCCATGTTGATAAGTGTGAATAACTATATTAAATTCCTCAGCAAATCCGTGATTACTTTGAGAAAATCTCCTCAGATCCTTTGGGGGAAATCTTCTACTGTGTCTTGTTGTTCAGGTTAGCCCAGGGAACATACTAAATTAGGAGTTTAGCATTTGTCTTCTCAGAGGGTCTGATTTTCAAGCAGCAGGTTTCTGTAGGTCTGGGGAAGGAGGAAGCAGGAAGAGGTTCAGAGAAAAAGGGAAGTGCAGTGAAGAGATTGGAATGAGAAAGTGGAGGGTGTGGAAGAGGTGCGGACAGTGCAGAGGAAAAAGAGGAATCTGTCCCAGAGGCAAAGAAGACAGGGGAAGAGAAAAAGAGACCTCAGAAGCTTTTTAAAATTATTTCTTCTTCTTTTTTTTTTTTTTGCTTTGGTTATGTTAGAATTGGTATTTTGTAAGTGATTTTAGAATCTTGGATGCATTTGAAAGCCCCCAGGTACCTCAATTAAAATAAGCATCTCATTCAGTTTATCTAATTTTAGAGCCATGGTCTTCTACATTGGTTCTGGAAAAAAAAAAAAAAAAAAGAACTTTAGGGAGGTTGAAATCTCCTTATAATTGCCATTAGAGCGTTCTAAATTATCCTTGGTTAAGTTGGTCTATTTAGTTAAGAATTTGCTGAGAAACAATAGTTTTTGAACATAAAACCAACTGGGATCTCAGAAGGAGAAATTCTAAGAGATATAATATATATGTATATATACATATATGTTCATATATATTATATATTGATATATATTGATTATATATATTATGAAATATATCTATATATTTTATATTAGCATCCCATACCTCAAAATCAGAGGTCCAGAAAACAAATGAGAATTCACCTAAAGGAAGATGCCTTCAAGAAAACAGATCCTAGATAAAGTCAGAGAGCTCAACTAGAAGGAGGGAGCTCAAATCTAAGAGGAGACTCACTGAACCTGAAGGAAGAAGATGACTCACAGAAATAGAGAGCACAAGTAGGTACCGCACGTGGTTGTGGGGTTGTTAATTCCTTGGTGGGGCATGGGGATTAACCTCTTTGGATCCCACTTTTGACACCATGAGATGTCAATCTTTTGAAGGAAAATGGTAAGCAATTTAGCCAGTAAAATCAAATTTATTCAACAATAGCAGAGAAATGAGGATAGGAAAGTCTGGAGAACAAAGAAGGGGAGCATCCTTTTATAGAGAAAAGGAGGAGATGTGGGGAGTTATTTTGAACAAAAGTTCATTAGAGGAAAATGAGAGTTTGAAGTATTGGTGGTTTCTGATTGGCTGCAGGTGATCAAAGTGGTGGTGGCCTCTCATTGGCTGCTTGTGAGGGCAGCTTGCTGTTGCCTGGCCTAGAGGAAATCTTCCTTCTTCCTGCTGGACTATGTAAGACATGATGAGTGGTGTGTGTTGGCATCCCTCCCTTCATGGCTTTCTGAATCAGGTTTGGGTTGTTTCCTTAATACATTTTGACAGAAGTTAGTTGCCAGCCTTATTGTTCCCCTCTTGAAAGTAATCACTCTTTTCTTTCTGGATTCATTTTTGATTTTGAATTTGTCTTTGATGTTCTGCAATTTCACTATGGTGTGGATAAACTTGGATTTCTTTCTTTTTTTTTTTTTTTTTTGTCTTACCTTAGGCTTTCTGAATCTGAATTCATCTTTCACCAGTTCTAAAAAAAAGTATCAGTTTCTTCAGACATTACCTCTGCTGTATTCTTTCCCTCCTTTCCTTCTCTTCCCTCATTTAGCAAATTATATGTTTGGTAGAACTTCTTACTTTTTCTTCCATGTTTTTAAGTCTCTTTCTCGTGCATCTCCCTCCTTATTTCTCTATGCTGCTTTCTGGATGCTTTCTTTTGCTTTCTCTTCTTTTCAGTAATTCTCATTTTAGTTGTGTCTTTTCCAATGTTAAACTGGTCTATCAAATTTTAATTTATTACATTTTTCATTTCTATTAGAAATATTTGGTTAGTTTTAAAAATATGCATGGTTCTCTTACCTCTCTCTCTTTTCTCATATTTTACATATTTTATTTCTTTAAACATATTATACAAATTTATTTTATAGTTTGTGGCTGATAATTCCAAACTCAGAGGACTTTTGCAGTTTAATTCTACTCTTTAGCTCGTGGTGACTTTGTTTCTGTGTTATTTGGTTTTTGACTGTCATCTTATTTTTTTGGAACTTCATAGCAGAAATTCTTTGAGTCCTGGTTTGACTGTGAGGTCTTCTATAGCAAGGTTTTATCATTTTGTTTTATTTTGGTTTGATTTGGTTTGGCTTTGTTTCTGTAAGTGTTTAAAGGCATTACACAGTCAGAAGCACATTAAAATAAATTCTCAGCCTGAGATTTTTCAGATTATTTGGGTATCACAAATTCAAGCTTCAAATCCATAGGAAGGCCAGTTTTCTGGGACAAATCTATGGTGGGATTCTTTTACCCCTTCAGTGCTAAGATTTGACAAGCTATGCTTGTCATGCTAACTACTGAGTGAGGCATCATTTTGTGCAATTTTATTTATTTACTCTGGTACTGAAATGCAGGACACTAGAGTGCCAGCTTTATATGTGGGTGTCCTATTAGATGTTCCTCCTTTGTTGAACTCTAGGATTTGTCTTTTGTTTCCCAGACCCAGTAAATCCCTGTAATCTTTAATTCAAATTTACCTGGTTTTGCACACCCTCTCAAAGTTTTAGGCCAGGACAGAACTTTACTACCTCTGACTTCAGTTAGATTTTAGTTTCTGAATAGTTTTTATTTTATTTTTAGTTCATAAAAACAATGAAAAGGATTACTTAAATAAGTACTTCTGTATGTGCAATATTGCATATACATTTCACACTCTTTATGTGACAGAATAACAAAGCCATATGTTTTATGTATTATACAATATAAGATTTAAAATCAAATAATTTTATTTTTCTGCAACTTTGCCAAAAACAAAAATCTCTCTCAATGAGATTTTATTGGTTTGATTTCAATCCCCTCTAAAGTTCTGGTTTCTAAAAGTGAAGAGAAAAGAAATGTGTGAAAAGTATTCCAAATAGCTCATATAAAAGTGAGGCAATTCTAATAACAGTTAATTTTTTAAAAACTAGAATACATAAATAAGCCAATATTTATAATGGCCTACTACAAATCATAACCTGAAAAATCAGGAAATGATAGCTGTCCTCCTCCTTCTCATCATCATCTACATTTCATTGCCTTCTCTCCTGATGTCCCAGCTTATTTAATGAGCTCAAGAAAGAAATTGTCTGAATGCGAAAGTTTCAATATCCAATGTGCATCTAAGAGGTATTCGAAGAGACATTTTATTTTTTGCTAAACAAGAGAATGCACATCATACACTGGCACTACATCTACTGGGGGAAAAAATGTCTCTAATGGGATTGAGGGACCTTGGGTTAGCACTAAGTATGTCCTATGTTTTACTGTCAACATGTACTATTCTCCAGTGGAGTTTTATGGAATAGAATTGCAGTTTAATAAGAACCTCATTTGCAGGTACACTTCCCACCCACTGAATAGCTGCCTTAGTTATATAATAGTCTGATTGGAGTCCTGTGGAGGTGCAGTCCTCTGTTAGCAACTTATCTTAATGGAAACGAATTGCATCCATTGCAAACCTCTTACTACACATTACCATGTTAGTGTAAGCCAGATAAGAGAATTCTACCACTTGCAGAAGCTTGTATAGTTCTTTGAGCTAATGTATAAATTGCATCATTTGGAGGCTTTACTTATTTTTCTAATATAAACATATTGGAGTAGTGCTGGAAGTAACCTCTAAGTTAACCTTTTACTTTGTCTTTGGCCTGAAATAAACCTTGAAAAAAAAAATGAAGCATATATCATTCCTCTTCACTTTTTCCCCTCAGCCTTGTCTCACAAGGATTATAAAAGCTGAAATATTTAAACATTCCACTGAATATTTAACGTGGCTGAAATCAAAATCACTTAAAAAAGGGGGGGCAACTAGGGGTCTTTGTGGTCTAGTTTAGTGACTTGAAAGATGTTAAACTATTAGGTAGTATCTCAACTTTTGAAATTATATCAATTATTAAATTGTTGCTTTAAGAATTGTCAATGTATGGCCATTGGAACTTTCATTAATAGCTTAAAATTAAACATTGCGTACATGATTGGCTATTGTATGTGGAGAAATTTTCCATTTTTCCTTATTTTCTCTTAAATCCAATACACTGATTGTAAAGTGTCCCCCCGTTTAGAAAGAATATCTGATCCTTAAAATTATACTCAGGCTTTTGTAACAATGCTCTCATCTTATTCTTTATTTCAAATTGTTTATTATTTATTTCTAGCATCAAAATGTCATGGCCAATTGGTGGGCTGAATTACAATATGCATCTGTTTTATAGAAGTGGCAAATATCAATCTTCAGTATTAGAATTGTTGCCAGAGAAGCTGTTTTTGAAAACAGTGAATTTTAGAGGTTTTTAAGTGTCATTCACTTTTGTGAATATCTATCTCTTCTCCCTTGTAATTTTTATGGGAGCAAAAATATTCAAAGAATTATATGAAAACTCAAAGCATTGGACATGACCTAGTATTTCAAAGACCTCATCTGCTTTCAGCATAATTGACGTGCACACATAATACTTTGAGTTCTGTGTCTTCCAAAATTGGTGAAGCAGATACTTGTGTGGACAAGTCAGCACACCGGACAACTAGATTTGTGGAGGGGAGCTGACATTGACTGATTACTTACAGTCAATGTGCTTGTCCTTATGTTCAGCACTTAATATGGCAACTTATTAGATGGATCCCACTTTCTATTTCTCTTTTACCTATCATCTATCTATCTATCTATCTATCTATCTATCTATCTATCTATCATCTATCAATCATCTATCTTTCTATCTATCATCTATTATTTATCTATCTATCTGTCTATCATCTATCATCTATCCCTCCATCTATATGCTTATCTATCATCTATACATCTGAATTTAAGTCCATTTTGAGTCAAATGAACCTCAGAGACATTGAACCCTACCATAGTTCACACTGCCAGTGAGTAGAAAAACCAAAAATTTAAACTTTTATTTTTCATATTCTAAAGATAACACTTTTCTATATTCAGCACATTGTCTCTCTCTCACAATCATGATATAATATTTTTCCAAGGACATAGAATTATTTGGGGAATAAAAATGAAGAATAGAATAATCTGTTAATTACATAGGAAAATCAAATTTAGAGCAGTACCTGGGAGTAGCTTTGAGCAAACCTGAAATTCAGACCAAGCCTACCTCCTGTGCCTTCTGTCTTTTCCTTAGGCTCTTATTCTACATCTTCTTCTGACCTTCACTGTTTTTCTTCTCTCTCTCCCCTATCTCCAATCACTCTTTTTTTCTATTTAGTCATTAATATTTAGGGGAACATTTTTCAAACAACTTTTTCTGCTTTATACTTCTCTGAGTGTTAATGTGAAACAACCCTGCATAACCTCAGACACACACACACACACACACACATACACACACATGCACACACTTTATTCTGAATTTAATCCAGTATTTGTGTTACCTCTATGTCAATTTAATATTTGGCTTTAATTTTGGACTAAAAAGTGGTTCTTGGGGACTTGAGCAACTTTTACTGCCATAAAGTAAGAAATTTCTCCAAAAATTAAAGATCTACAATGATATAGATATGTCCAAGAGACACAGGTACCAAATGAAAAAGCTCTCAGTGACCAAAGCTGGAACAACTTAAGCGACAAAATAGTGTTGAATTATAGACCAAAGTATAAAACGAATAACCATAAGTCCATATGGACATAAGTAAACAATTGAATAAATTAAATAAATGGAAGAGAACAGAAGCTCTCCCATGCACAAGAATTCTAAATAATTGATGTAGAGGCTTTATCTTCAAGGAAGTAAAGTATAACTCTTCATTCCTTAAGTATGGTCTTCTCATAGTGGCTTCCTTCCAAAGGGTACAGTATGGAAATGTGGGAACTATGAGGGAGTAACTTTACAGGGGAGACACTTGACCAGCACTACTTAAGCCCAGTGATCAAGGTCGTCATCAATAGTGATTAATCATGTGGATTGTATGTGCCCTTGATATTATACAATGAGAATGCTACTTTACCTCTGTGGTCTTCTTCCCCAGAATCCATAACCCCCTCTAATCATGAAAGAAAAATCAGATAAATCCCAGTTGAGGGGCATCTTTACAAAGTAGCTGACCTGTTGTATGGTACATGCTGGATAGCTAGTTTGTGCAAGCACACACAGAATGTCCCTGTTAATCACTATCTCAAATGTAGAGACCCTGTCCTATATTTCCATCAAGCAAAATGTGAGAAGAATGTGTTGTTCAGCGCTGAAGGTCAGGGGCTCCACAGATGGCCAACAGCCAATGTCTCTTTTGTGATGAAGTGTCCAAGTGGCAGGTCTTAATCTCCTTGGAAACACTGTGCAAAGAAGGGAAGAGCCAATGATAGTTGCTAGGATAAGTTACTATGATATAAAAACTTGCAGCATGTAGAACCCAGAAGCAGATGCTTTGTCCAGTTTGCTCCTGGAATCCCTGTATGCATGTTCCCCCAATAAACTTATGTCTCAATTACTGTCTCCTGGTCTTTTCTTTGGCCTCAGTGGGCCATCACCACCCCAGGTTTAGAGTCTGCTGGGATGCAGCTGCATACCTGTAATCTTCAAATTGTCCAGGTCATCAAAAACAAGGAAAGTCTGAGAAACTGTCACAACCAAGAGGAGCCTAAGGAGATATGATAACTATACATAATGTCGCATCATGAATGGCACCCTGGAACAGAAAAAGGGCATCAGATAAAAACTAAGAAAATCTGAATAAAGTTGGACTTTAATTAATAACAATGTGTCACTATTAGGTCTTTAATTGTAACACATATGCCATAATAATATTAAAATATTAATAATTGGGAAAACTAAGTGTGAGATGCATAGGAACTCTATATACTACTTTATAATTTTTCTGTAAAATATAAAAATATAAAATAAAATTTATTATATATAAAAATGGAAGATATAATAAAGGAAAAATGTTGTCCTTGGGTAAAGGAATGATTTAGGGCACTTTCCAGAGCCAGTGGTGGAGATATCTTGGAAGGAGTTTTTGGAGACAGAAAATGCGTTAGCAGTATACAGAGGCATTATTTCCCTATGATGTGAATGGTGCCCTACCTAACCTCAGATTAGCCTTGATTTTACACCCACTTTATTTCTTTAACAGAAGATTTTAATGACTTTATAGGAAGGAAAAATAGAAAAGTGTAGCTCTATAGAGTTCCTTAAAGACAAAGTGTTGATGTGTCCACATTGAGTATAGTAGAACCAAGATACATGTGAGGTGATGATTGGGGATGTATTTATGGTGATCCTGCATCCCTTAGAGCTAATGTCCCTAGCTAGCCTCTTCAGATTGGCTAGACCTCACAATGCAGAAACCCTTAGAGTCTTACATTCTAAGATGACTGGTAGCAGATGATGATTATAGAAGGATGCTCCATAAAGGTTGTTTGTGATTCACATCAGTTTACTTAAAGGAAAAGAAGGGAGAAAAAGAAGATGAAGAGGAGGAAAGGGGAGGAAGAGAAAAAAAAGGAACAAATTAACCTACCATTGAGAGGTATGTTTTCTCATTTTCTTGAAGGAAAAAAAAAGAAGAAAGGAAGGAAGGAAGGAAGGAGGGAGGGAACGATGGAGGGAGGGAAGGAAGAAGGAGGAAGGGAAGGAAGAAGGGGGGAAGAAGGTAGGAAGGAAGGAAGGAAGGAAGGAAAGAACAGCCAAATCTGTATTTATAAAAAAACACATGAAAGTTTCATTTTGGACATTAAAAACATAAGCTGTGGTAGCCAGTTTTTAAGTCTGAACTATTCTATGATCTGGTTCTATTGTCAGTTGTGGATATGACCAGAGAACCATAATCAAAGAGGAGCTTAGAAAGGAAGAAAAGAAAGACAGCATTGTGTTTTTTAACAGTATTTTATACCTCCACGAACAGTAGCATGCCATGGAGAGCCAGGCAGGGGAAATGCAGCTCACTAGTAGAAAGCAAAGTGTCGCAGAGAATAAAGCAGACTGCAATCTAGCTTCATAAATTCCACCGTGTTTGGGAATACAAAAATGTCTTCTTTTGTTAACTACCTGTATACAGAGAAAGGAGAGTGGGGTGATGAGATCATGCCAAATCTCTCAACGTCTCTCCATCTCTGTCTCTGTCTCTCTCATTGACCTTCATTCTAATTAACCTGCTCCCCTATCATTTCCCTCCTTTTCATTTCTGTCATTTCCATTTCACAGTATCACTGGCCCAGTGAAAAGAGACTCAGACACATTCTATTTAGAAAGTGAGTGTCTCACTAGGGGTGACAAGTCTTTCTTTGAGGTCATTTATCTAATTGCTCTTTGCAGATAAGAATTAATTAGCCCGATTATTTTTCTTAGTTTTTGGATGGGTTCCCCACCTGAAGAGAAGAAGTTCCTTGGTGTCAGTGATTAATTGCTCAGCCAGAAGCTTACTGCCTCGCATTTGTAATAAATGCCGACTAGCTCTTTAGGTCACATTAAGAACCAGACAGGTTGTGGTATAATGTACAGGATAATAAAGCACGTGTATAAATAGGGGCAACAGCATTTGATTTTGATTAAATATTTTAATACAGGAAAGGGTAAAGGAGTTTCAAGATGCTGAAGGTAGGAGCCCCCATTTAGGGCAGCTTTCCTCTCTCCTTCATGAGGCACAAAACATCTCCAGATCAATGATAGCAGGTGGCATTTTAGTGGAGGGTTTGTCTAACATGACCCCAATGATCTGTGGGGTTTGCTTTCTCTTTTTGACTCTCTCTTTTATTTTTTCTGTCAGAGAACACCTAAAAACACAGGCATATTCAGATCCCAGATCCCTTTTATTTCTAGAATAGAAAGAAATGAGGTTCTTCTTGGTTTACTTCCAAATTAGTGTTTTTCCTCTTAAATTGATGTTGTTGCTGGATGTTTATGGAAGGTCCCCAGACCTCAAAGGTAAATGCAAAGGGATCTTTATCACAAAGATGTGATAAAATGTGGCAATGTGAAGTAAGTCTGTAAAGAAGAAACTCAAATCCATGAGTGGATTTAGAGGCTGTCTTAGTTTGTTTGGTTGCTAGGACAAACTATCAAAGACTAGGTGGCTTAAGTCAGCAACATTTATTTCTCTGAGTTCTGGAGGCTGGGAAGTCCAAGATCAAGGCTCTAGAAAATTCAGTGTCTGGTGAGAACCACTTCCTGGTTCACAGACTTGCTCTCTTGCTGTGTCCTCACATGGTAGAAGTGGAGAGCAAGCTCTGTGAGGTCTTTTTTTATAAGGGCACTAATCTCATTCTTGAGGGCTCCACCCTCATGAACTAATTATCTCTCAAAGGACCCATATCCTAATACCATCACATTGGGGATTAAGGTTTCAATATATGGATTTGTGGAGGACACAAATATTCAGTCCATCATAGAAGGCAAGATATATATTCTGTGGGCATTTTAGTTTAAGGATATAGGGTTTCAAATAATCTAAGAGTATTGCTTCCTTTTCCATTGTTTGTAGTAGAATTCTATAGATACAGATATCTTAATTTTTGTGGTTATTTTACAAAAAAAAAAAAAAAAAAAAAAAAGATAACAAGCCCAGGAGAAATTATGTACTTTATGAAAAGGTCATGTTCATTGAGCATGTTAAGTAGAGCCAGATCTACAACAGATGCTTTTGATTCCCAGGCCAATTTGCTGTATTATTATTATTATTTTTTTTTTTTACAAAATATATAATGACCTATAGTATTTATTAAGAAATAAGTGTGAATGAGAACTATTTTTGAATAAAAATATTGTCCAAATAAAGCATATTTTCTTTAAAAAGAACCTCTCTATGAACTGGATGATTTGATTAGTAAAAAGGATGTTTTCTTTTTTCCCCCAAGAGGGTAAATAATAGAACATTTACTCTCATTAAGCAATGTTACTGAAAATAATCAAATCCAACATGTTTTCTTTCTTTTAGGGAGGCCCAACATGTAATTAAGAAACTTGCATGATGACCTATTTAATCATTTTTATCCTATATTATATTTTTCCAAGGCTCACATCTACTAAAAAACAAGGACCTGCACATAGTAGATCCTTAATCAGTATGTACTGAGTAAACAAGTGAAGGAAACCATTAAATGTGACTATTTGGGGAAGGTAGGCAACCACAGCATTCCATCTTCTCTTATCTCTTATTTCCAGCTCTTCTTAAGTTACATAGAATAGAAACTAGTGTTTCAGAAGGCTTCCAGTTTACCAATTTTAATTAAAAACTTTTTGGGTGCAAGGGTATGAATCTGTGATACCTGCCCTGTGTGATTCAATAATACAACACAATGATCTCTTCTACGTCAAAGAAGGAAGTTCTCCTGTCACTCCTTTAACAAGCCAGGTTCACCCACCTACCAATTTCAGATTATTCAGATCAGTGTAGGGAGATTTTTAAATGCCATTTATTGGTTATGCCTATCATCAAGAGCCTGTTTTTATATGCTGCTTTGTAAATCTTCCCATAATCTCGGATTTCTGGTTAATTGTAAAGAAGAGAGTTTTCTTCTTCAACCACCTGTCAAGATTTCTACGGCTATTCAACATGAGTGAATGCTTCTGTTTCCTTCCACTCTCTTTTCACAAAAATCATGAAATTAGCTACCAAGCTGTTGAGCATAGATATTTCATGCTGTATTCTCTTCCTCTCGGGTTGTTGTGAAAGGATTATGGGCAAGGGTGACATTGTTTACAGTTTACATCAACATGTTTCAAATTTCCTTATCTCATGAGAGAACTAATTGTTCTGCAATGATTCAAAATGGACATTTGTTCCTTTTTTTTTTTTTTTTTTAGTTTAAATTGATAATTTATTCAGAAGACGGTAGTCAAAATGCCTGAATTCAAAATACAGGCAAATCTGTTGTGGGTCTAAAAACACAAAAGTAATATGATGCAAAGAAATTTCAGTAGTCTTTAGTGGTCAAAAAATGTGAAGCAGCTAATTTATCAAGCTAAGTTTCCATCCAAAGTTCAAAGAAAAGACATATCAACAAGGGCCACGTTTCTCTACCTGTGACCCTTTTCTCAATCCATTGCCTTTCTTCATTAAACATTAAATATGTTTTCAAGAAAAAAATTAGAAAATCATATTGGGTGAAACGTTGTGAATCTTCAAATAGAGAAGAGTTTATAAAGTTCTTTGAAAAGGCTTGGCATTTAGCAACAATTGTATATGCATGTGTTAGATAAAGTCAAGGTTCCTGCAGACCTCTCTTTTATTTGTGTCTTAAACCTATAGGCCAAACTTGGAAACTAGATTTAATGTGCACTCTAGATCATTCCAAATTTATATTTCACAATAATAATTAACTATGCAAATTGTATTCAACTTGAATACATACTTGAAGATCTATCCGAGAAAAATAAGCTATGCAAAAAAAGTCATCCATCACTCTCAAACCAATCCAAACAATGTGTCAGACATACCTATGTCATGAAGATACCATATGACATTTTAGGGAGTCCTCTTTTGGGTGACTTGAGGCCTCATCCAAAAATTTGGCAAATCACAGAATGCGAGATACTTCTTTTTTGCAGAAATATAAGGTCTAAAATCTTCTTTGAATAGAAAATTTGCAAACACATTTTCCTAATATAATAGGCTTCTTAAAGTCCAACTTAAAAACAAAAACATAGTTCATTAGTATAGAAGAGCAATAATAATTTTCCCTCTACCCTTCTGAGTTCTTAGCTGTGACCCCTGTAATAAAAGAGAGATTAACAAGAGAAAATCAAATAGGAGTTTATTAATAGACATACTTTGTGTATACAGTTCACATAACCAGGGAAAATGAGTAACTCTCAGAGGTAGCTTAGAACTCCAGCTTTGGTTGTATAGTTGAATATCATCTAACTAAAGACAAAAGGAAAAAGGTTTGAAGAGACCAGTAATGGGGAGATTACCTGGAAAAGCAAGGTAAGCAAGAGTCTTTTATGCATATTTAAGTGAGTTTGTTCTCCATTGATAAGAACCTAAAGTTGTCTCCAGGAATTAACCTTTGTCCTTCCTGGTTGCCAAAAGGAGAGACACCTTTATAAACTTATATCCTGCTTTGGGGCAAAGAAGGAAAAGACAGGAGCTTTTCTTGTAACTGCTTCATCTCAATTGCCTTCAACTCAAAATAATCCTTATGCCAAATCGGCATATTTTGGAGTGGCATATTCTGCTTCCTTCATTAAAATAAACTTAAAAAAAAAATCTATTAATTGTCAAATGGTGGCCTGTGTTCTGGTCAGGACTGTTTCTCTTTTTCTAGAACTGAGAGGCCCAGAGGGGAGAAAGTGTTTCAAGAGGCAGAATGTTGTATTTGTCATCCAGAAATCCCACCCAGGCAGAGCTCACAGATAGGGTAAGAGCCTGTTCAGAGAAGAAAGCTCCTGCATATATCAAAGATATCTAACCTTTAGTGGTGAGCAAGGTCTGGAAAAATAAAACTCTTGAATACTTTCAGAAGATCTTTCCCAGGAACAGAACTTAACAGCAAACTCTGAGTGAGAGGGATAAATATCTTTAAAGATTTTCAAATCTTCTCATCAAATCAAGCTTTCTGAAGCTCTCCTTTGCTCTCTGCCACAGTTCATTTTTGTCTCATCTGCTTTGAAGCATCCTAACCTAATGCTATCTGATGATTTTTTTCTGCTATGAAATTTCTTCCTTGAGTCTATCTGACACAATATCTTGTTTCTCTTCTGAGGCCATGTTGATGCAAGGTTGACCCATTTAGTACAGAGCAAGCAGAAACAGTATTGGCAGCCAGCAAGAGAGTTGAGAAGGATTAGATAGACATTAAATGAGGGATGTAGGATGCACAGCAAAAGTTTAAAACCAAAAATCTTGAATCTCCAATTTCAGGGGGTTCTCTATAGCCCCACCTCACACAATGGCAGGCCCTGGTGAGTGAGGAATGGGTCCATCACCCAGAGCAGACCTCAGCCTTCTTACTGGTAGTGTCTTCATTTAAATAAACTCAGACATAGTGAATTTTGGCCTGCCGAGTGTTGTCATTGTCTCCTGCTCTTTCTGCTTCTGCCTGTGGTTTCTGGTTCTCTAGTCCTGAGACTTTCCAAAGACCCTTCTTCATAAACTTCCCTACCCTTCCCTTCCTCAAATTTCCTAATCCGATGAGGCCTCCAAGCAAAAAGTGAATGAATATCCACAGGGCTCCAGAGACCCTGTTGCGGTATCTTGTTCTCAGCCACTCAGTGTGAGAATCTCCTTCAGTTAAGGAGATTTTTAGCATTATTTTTCCAGACTGAAAAGATTGAGCTGGTCAGATCACTGTTATCAGTACAGTGAACAGGATTAGGAAATATTTTATATATATCCCCACACATATATACAAACATATGCCTATAGATGTATATACATACACACAATGATCTCTCTATGTATATATCACTGTTTCTTTCTCTATCCCTCTTTGCAATGGTTGTAAATATCTTCTCTGTAAATGAGAAACTTGTCCACATGATCTTCAATATATTTATTGTTTTGCTTAATCATTGTACTTACTTGTTTAATGGAACCACCCTTACAAATATTCTGGCTACTTCCTCTACTCACTACCAGCATCCCTACCCCTGTCCACCTCTTCCTTGCCCCTGCATACCTGTGTCACCCCTCACCTTTCCTTGTACACATCCACCCTGCTGTTTCCTGCATTTGGGAAAGGCAAGGGGAGGGATGGGGAGATTGGAAGTTCATGGAAGAGAAGATGTGAAGGGAAGATGTAAGGAAAAGGAGGAAGGAAGGGAAAACAGAAAGAAAGGGGTCCAATACTTTTGTAAAATATTGTAAAAATGTATTACTAAAAAGTGAAATAAAAAATACAATGTGTGATTTTTGATTGCTAGGTTCAATGGACATAAAATTACTCTGCCAAATTGCTATAAATACTTCTAATGCTTTCTCTCAATTTCAGTATTTATCTCATTGCAAACAGTTCAGGGATAAGCTCATGGAAAGTTAGAAACTTCAAAATAATTTGTATGCGTCTAAGTCCAAATTAGACTTTTATTATGGTTACATTACTTTCTGCATGTACATTAAATTAACTCATTTTTTTGAGTGGGTGTGTGGGTTACTCAAAAGCAAGTAGCTATTGAGTAATTATAGCAGAGGAAAATCATACAATGTTAGGTATACAGATCAAGTGATGTACCTGATGGTTTTTGTTTTACCCACTTACAGACTCACGCTTTGTAAGTTGCTTGCTAATATGATGGGAAATCTTATATGAGCTTTCAAAAATTTTCATTTCTTTGTTAATGAGAGGATATTTTATATTTATAATTACATTACTTTCTCTGTGGAGTGCTCTTTGCCACTTTTTTTTTTAAGGATAGATCTTTAAAAGTTGATTGGTAGGGATTCTTTCTATATCATGCATCAAATTTCTCTGCAGTTTTCTTTGCAAATGTTTTCCTAGTTTATTGTTTGTCTTAAAATACAAGTTAAACATTTTTTATTTGGCCCAAGTCTACTGTGTTTTTTGTTGTTGCTTCCTACCTTCCTAAAATGCTTTAAGAAGTCTTTTCTGTATCTAAATTATAAAAGATATTCTCAAAGGGCTTTTGTTATTGGTTTTCTCCCCCAGTTTACGCAACTACTCTAGTAGGTGTATTTTTGTGTTTGATGTTACTTAAGAGGTTGTGGGTTATTCCTAATTTTATTTCCAAATGCCAAGCCAATTGTTGAATAACTATCTTTCCCTCCTGGGATGGAAATTCAACCTTTACGAAATACATAATGTATACAAGCATGGATAAATCTTGGGAATTTCTAATCTTCTAATGATCTATCTGCTGATTCTCTATCTGCAACATGCTACTTTAATTACTGTATCTTTACAGTAAATTTTGATACCTGACAGAGCAAGTCCTTTCTCATTATTCTTATTCACAATTTTCTTGCCTACCGTCATGTATTTATTATTTCAGTTAAAAGTTATTATCAAGTTGTCAAGGTTTAAAAAAATACATTAGGATTTTGATGTGAGTGACACCATGTTTATAAGATGATTTGGGGGAAACTGACATCTTTACAATTTTTAGTTATCCCATCCAGGAAGGCAATATCTCGTCAACAATTCAGGTCCTATTTTATGTCCTTCAGGAAAATTTTATTTTTTATGAGGCTTATATATTCCTTATTTAATTATTTCTAGGTATTTCATAACTTTGGTTGCTATTCTAAATATGCTTTTAAAATGACATAACTGGTTGTTTATTGTAAAAAAAGAAAGCTAACTTGTATCATATCTGGCTACCTATAATATTCTTTTTTTTTTTTTCCCCATCTTCTACTTTTTCACACATATTTATTATATTACCTATAATATTCTTTTGGTAGTAATAGTTTTAGTAATTTTTCAGTTAATCCTCTTGGAAATTTTAGGTATGTGAATATAATATCATTAATTTCTAATCACTTTATTGTTTCCTGTCCAATATATGCCTCATTTTTTTTTCTTATTGCCATGTTCAAAAACTTCAAAATAATGTTGAATGGTACAATAAGTCAAATAAAAATGAAATCTCATAAATATGTATGATGCTCCACCAATGCATTGTAACATTAACATATTATATTATGTTATATTATGTTATATATTAACATATAATATTCTGTGGGTTAATGAGATGAATGAGTGCTGGACTAGTTCATCCAAATGCATTCAGGTGGCACCACACACTGCTTGAGTTGGGGTTCTTTTCCTGCACTAAGCCTGTAAGTGTTGACGGTTAAGTGTCCAAAGTTTAAAAAAGAAATGAAAATGATCAGGATATTTTCTCCCCAAGTCTAAAATTGCATGAGGTGAAGGGTGACATATATGTTAATAAATCAGCCTAGGTCCTTGTGTCCTTGAGTGATAATCTACTACACACAAACACCTTTTGTATCCCTTTTATATTAATTTTTCTATTATAAAATCTGCACTAATAGTCCTCCTCCTTGTTCCCACAGACTAATTCTGTGCCACTTTCTCAGAGTTAAATCCACTAAAATCTTCCAATAGCAAATTCACTTCTTCCTAATCCCCATCAGTCCTATGTCCATCATTCTATAAGCAGGAAATGTATAGAAAGTATTATAGCCAACACTGACTAGATTTTTGAAGTCACAGTCTCACTCATATTTCTCAGCATCTCCCTCATAAGTGCCAGGTTCAAGGTTTGATTCCTGGAGAGTGAGGTCTTTGGGCATAGGTAGCTCAAAACCTCATATTCTCCATGTATCCCTTTATTTCTGTCCCTTCTCATAGGTTCTGTGTTTATAGGAATATTTCTATAACATTTCTGCTGAGATGCTCTCCTGCCTTTGTTTTAATCAGTTACCATATTATCACGTTGGTAGCACTCATCCATTGTTTTGATTGTAGAGCCCATTGCCGGTGGCATTACAAACTCTTTAGACATCATGGATGTTTGGCTTGGTTCCTCCTGTAAATTAGCACCTTTACACATTACTTCTCTCTCTTCTCTCTCTCTCTTTTATTTCTCTCTTCTCTTCAATGACTGTTTCTTTTCATAGGACCAGCCAGAGTTTACTTCCCTTTGGTCTTAAGATACTGAGAATACACTATGTCTATACCTTTATTAGCCAAACCTAAAAGGACCACCATAATTCTGGTTCTTCCAAATTTACAGCACACACACACATTAGGCAGTATACATTATTGAAGAGCCACTCCTGCCATATCAGCATTCTAAGTATAAGAAATTTCATTTGTATGTTAGATTTTTCTGTGTACCACAAAACTTTGTAGCTAAAACAGTAATCATTTTCTTTAGCTCATAATTCTGTGGGTCAGTTGGATGGCTCTTCTGGTCTGGGCCAAGGCTGTGGTGCTCTTGCCGATGGGTGGTTATCAGTTACTGAATTGACTGGAGGATGGGGTACCTCCATCCTCTACCATATGGCCTCCCATCCTCCAACAGGTTAACTTGGAGTCATTCACACAGTGGTCTCTCAGTTCTAAGTACAAGAGCACAAGTCTTGAAGTGCAAGTGCTTTTTAAGCTTGCATCATGTTTTCTAATATCCACTGGCCAAAGAAAGTCACATGGCCAATGCAGAATCAAGGGGTAGGAAAACAGATTCCACCTCCTGGTGAGAGGATTCACAGCATCACGTCTCAATGGTATGGATCATAAGAGGGCAAGCATTTGGAGCCATTTTTGTCATCTATAATTGGCAACTGACTTTTATTTTTTCCCTGAAAAGATAGTCCAAATACAAGAAAGGAGGAAAATTCACAATCTATAAACACAATGTGAAAGGTACTTTGCTAGGCTCTAAATTAAATGCATGCAAAAGATTCTTATAAAGTTGGCATTATTAATGCCACAATGAGAAGACTGAAGTAGGCCTTCAGGAAATACTTAACTGAGCAAGGATTTACACATAGGTCTTCCTGACTTCAAATTCCAGGCTTTTCCTACAATGAATACAATGTTCTCCCGATATTAGGTAAAGGCAAGATTTTTCTTTTTTAGTATGTCCCGGAGGATTCCAATCCTAGTTGTATTTATCTCACTCAAAGCTGGGAACTACTCTCTGGTTATTTTCCTTTTTGTAGTTCTATGAGTTACAGTGAAGATGAAAACTCACAAATTTCCACTGTGAATGGAACTACATTAAGGGTTTATTGTAAATTAGAGTGAGCAGACATATTTTGACCCAAATTATAGATATGTGTTCCCAGGACCACGAATTACAGGCAATTTGCTCACATTATAGTAATAAAGCTATATGCTTGGTGAGCACATAAATCACTGATAATGATGTGTAAAGCATGGTGTTTACAAATAAAGGGGTGTTGTTGCATGACAGATTTTGTTCTTGATATCCTTCTTTTGTTCGCTGATTTGGCCATCCTCTTTGGGCAACAGGCTTTGAGCAGGGAGGAAAAAAAAAAAGCAGAATATCACGTGCAAATATGATCCCACAGATAGAAGCCAATGTATGTTAATAGAGAGCATGACTTCAAAGTCTAAATATTGTAACAAGAGTGTGCCTTATGTCAGTCTTCTGGGGGTATTTAGCACAACTTCATCTTATATACTACCATTATGAAGTGGGTTTTTTTATTATTATTGATATGACAGCAAATATTTATCTGATACCTTCCATGTGCTTTTTCAAGTTGCCATAAGGTGTCATGACATTTTCACCCTAAACCAGAAAACTTATTTTTTACAATTACAATTTTAGCAAAATCAAAAATAGCCTGTCTTCTCAATTACCTAAGTGAAAAGGATAGATAACAAACTAACACATGACAATACATTAATTAAAAAAAAAAAGAAGGTATGCAGTGATATAAAATGGGCATTGAACTCCTAAAATAAAATATGTATTTATTACAAACCTGGGATTTTTAAGAGGTCCCCTGTCGCTCCCCAAAGGCAGATACTTTAAGATTTTGACTCAAACATTGGTGGGTGTGAGTCCCCATTTATCTGATCCATGTTGATGATCAGACAGGGAAACTACATGCAGGAGTCCTGAACTAATCATTTCTATAGGAAAGAATGGGAAGGAACATTGAACAGCTTCTGGGAATAATATATCTTCTTATAAACTATGTCACACATAAGTAATTAGTTATTCCAAAGATATACATGAGGATTGTAGATTAAAGAGCCCCCCTATAATGGGAGAACAGAGCTACAGTTACCTTCTGGGTCTATATTGTTTGGGGATTAAATGCCAGAGGAAACTGATATGCAATGAAAGCGGTACTACTGGACACTAAGAATCTAACAGCTAAAGAGATTAATATTTCTCCCTTCTAGGAACAACGTTTTGTTCTTTGGTCAGCCAGGAAGATCTTGACATTTTAATGGGATGGGGAAAATAATTTTCCTATTGTGTTTGTCCCTACTGAATGGGAGCAGAGGCTCAGCTTGAATAAGAAGAGCAAGCTAATCTTCAGTCATGGGTACAGCATTTAAATAGGATGTCCTTTATTAACCAAAGTAAAATGAAGTTGAATAGTACTGAGTATGGTTGACAAAATGAAAGTTTGTCTCAAACAAGATAATCTGGTGCACATGCTAAAAAAAGAAAATTGATATAAATAAAATTGCTGTCTGAAATTAAAAGAAAATAAAAGAAGAAAAAATATCACTTACTTAAGCAATTTAACTCAAATATCTGGGAAATATCTCCCCAATTTAGAGGTAACTACTGTCACAGTAAGAGACAGATCACAGACTCAGATAGGATGACTTGTGGAGTTTAACACAGGTAGTATTTACTGAGGTCTGAGTAGGACTTAAGGAACCTACAAAGGATAACAAATTGTTCTAGAACTAGTAACACTTAGCCATTGCCATCCATAAGTCTAACCAGCGAGAAGAGGGAACAGTTACTTGAGTAAAGACAAAATAAGCTGCATGGAGAGGACTTTTTGTTTAGGAAGCAATGGCGTCATGGGGATAGGAACATAAATACTCTGATTTCTCATACTCCTCCTTACCTCCAATCTCTCTTCAGTGCCTCCTATTGTCTGAACCCAGCTGGAAGCCAGAAAGCCAGGGAGTCTCATTGATTTATCACATAAGAGTCAGTATCTCAATCCCAAAAGATTTACAAGAAGTGGAAAGTGGGTCTAGAGTGAGAAATGCAAACTATCTGGCATTCAGCTTTAATTCTGCCATGACAGTCACATGGCAGGCGCTATTGAGTTCAGTCAAGTACTCTCACTTCTCCAGACCCTCTTACACTTCTCGGCTCCAGACAATGAACTCTGAGTACACTTTCCTTTTGCTTTCTTCATGTCTCCCATCACTGCATCATAAAAGACAAACTACCTTTTGTTATCTACCTGGCTGTCTTTTTATCTTCTTGACACCCAATTCCGGGACAACATTTTTAACAAAAAGACCTTGACTTTTTGAAAGATGATGTTTGCCATCCTCTATCTTCAGGATCCCTTGGGCCATGGCTCTAGAGGTCTATCCCATCACAATCCGGTCTGTCGAGTGTATTGCCCTATTTTGGATATTGCTCTTTGCTCTCTACTTGTTTAGGATGAAGAGCCAGCATATTCCAGAGCCTGGGGAGACTGTGCCAGGAGACCCATCTTGTAGCTTTAGTAGGCCTATTGTTAATTGCCTTGTGACTGTTCCAATTTATTCCAACTCTGTGAACTTGATTTTTTAAATCTTTGAAATGGGCATAATAATACCTACTTTATTTCCCTTGCATAGAAAAAAATAAAGTACTTTGTGCAAAGTTCCTTTAGAAACCATAGTTAAATGTAAAATATAAACAGGCATCTTCGATTATTTTTTACAGCAAGCAGGAATAATTACTGCAAACCAGTTAACCATGGATCATTCATAAAATCATAACATGTTGCTATTGAGTGGGTCAACTTTAACTGTCCTTTTCAGAATAACCATCTCTCCTCATGTAAAATGTCATAGGACCTGACTCTATCTGTTTATTATTTATTTATAACTAACTGCTCAATCTCCAAGAAACTGGAGATTCTGGAATGAAAAATGATATTCAACTCATGTGTCACTTTTCTCTTTTGCTGACTCCTCTACAAATTATAAACTTCCCAACAATCCCTTGGTGTTCTACACAGCTTTTATGGCAAGTTCCAGTAACAGTGATATGCACATGATTCCTACATTTATATATCTTTCTCACGTTTTGAACAGTGTAGTTGACATCTCTTTTTGGATATCCTGGCACTTTGAGTCCTCCAGTTCCCAAACTACTCATCCTCTTGCCCTTATTCTCCAACTTACTTCTTCTGGATTCTTGTTCCAATGGACTATAACATCAGTTGCCAAGATAGGAAATTCCTTCTCCCTCACTCTCCACATCCAATCACTCATTAAATCTTTTTTTTTTTTTTTAGGATTTTTAAAATTTAGGGTGACTGAGTGGCTCAGTCAATTAAGTGTCTGCCTTCGGCTCAGGTCATGATCCCAGGGTCCTGAGATGGAGCCCCGCATCAGGCTCCCTGCTCAGTGAGGAGCCTGCTTCTCCCTCTCCTTCCTACTCCTGCTCTCTCTTGCCATGGTCCAAGAGATCCTGAAGACAGAGAAAGGCAAACATCATCTTTCAAATCTCTATATCTCTATAGCTATTTCTGTCTCTCTCAAATAAATAAATAAAATCTTTAAAGAAATAAAAAAAAGAAAAAAAAGAAAAAATATCTTTTATTTATTCATTTGAGAGAGAGAGAGCGCGCATGCAGAAGCAGGGGGGAGGGTCAAAGGGAGAGGAAAGGGAGAAGCAGACTCCCTGCTGAACAGGGTGCCCTACCCTGGCCTCAATCCCAGGACTCCGGGATCATGACCTGAACCAAAGGCAGATGCTTAACTGACTGAGCCACAGAGGCGCCCCATTAAATCTTATTTTTAAAGTCAGTTTTGCCTGTGTTTTTTTTTTTTAAAGATTTATTTATTTATTTTGGAGGGAGCAGGGGAGGGAGAGGGAGAAAGCTTCTCAAGCAGACTGCGAACAGAGTGCAGAGCCCGAGGTGGGGCTTGATGCTACAACCCTGAGATCATGACCCCAGCCAAAACCAAGAGTCAGAAGCTGAACTGACTGGGCCACCCAGGCATCCCTAAAGTCAGGGTTTTTTTGAAATACCCTTTATGTACAACAATACGCACCCATTTTAAATGTATGGTTTAATTAGTTTTGATGTACATGTACATCCAGGTAATTATGTCCCTAATTAAGATAATAAAATATTTCCATCATTCCATAAAGTTCTCTTTTAACCCATTATAGTCAGTCTATCTCTGCCTTCAGTACAGGCAACTACTGATCTCCTTTCTGTCACTATTGATTGTTTTTTTCCATTATATATATATAATTGTACAGGATGTAATCTTTTATGTGTTTGTGACTTCTTTTGCTCTGAAGAATGTTTTTGAGATTCTTGCATGTTATTGTGTATATCAGTAGTTCATTTCTTTTAAATGCTAGGTGGTATTCCATTCTATGATTATATAACAACAGTTTATTCCTTGGCTGATGGACAATTCGAATGTTTCTGGTATGGATAATATAAATAAAACTGTTGCAAATATTTGCATCCAGATTTTTTTGTAGACATATATTTTCATTTGGGGGGTAAATATCTAGAAGTGAAATTTCTGTGTCCTATGTTAAGTATATGTTTACGTTTGTAAGAAATGATCAACAGGTATCCCAGAATAGATGAATCATTTACACTCCCATCAGCAATTAAGAATTTCAGTTGTTCCATATCCTCACCAATACTTGCTTCTATAGTCTTTTTAATTTTCACCATTCTAGTAGATGGAGAATAGTACCTCATTGTGATTTTAAATTTGAATTTCCTTGTCACTAATGAAGTTGAGCATTTTCCTTTTGTTTATTGATCATTCCTCTTGTTTGTTTGTTTTTTTCTGGTGTCTGTTCAACTGTATGCCCCACATTTTACTGGGTTGTCTTATAATTTAGTTTCAAGAGCAACTGAAACAATTTGGATACACAATGCAAATATTTTCTCTCAGCCTATGGCTTGACTACATTTTCTTAATGGTGTCTTTTGAAGAACAGTTTTCTTTCCTTCCTTTTTGTCTCCTCTTTTTTTTTCTTTTTTCCATTCTTTTTAATTACTTGGAATTTAAAAGTATAGAATAATGTCATCATCTAAAAAGATAGTTTGATTCTAATATACATGTATTTTATTTCTTTTTATTACCTGATTGCATTGGTTAGGACTTCCAGTAAAATGCTGATCATAAATGGTAAGAACAGACATCCTTGCTTTGTTCTCAATTTAAAGGAAAATGTTCTCAGTTTTAGTATAATTTATGATGACAGCTATAGATTTATCATGTATGTTCTTTATCAAGTTGAGGAAGTTTCTTACTATCCCTAGTATGTAGAAACTATCATTAATGAGCATTGAATTTTGTCAGGGAATTTTTCCTACACCTACTGAAATAAATATGTTTTTATTTATTTTATTAAAATGGAGAATTAGGGGTGCCTGGGTGGCTCAGTCCATTAAGCGTCTAATTCTTCCTTTCAGCACAGGTCATAATCTCAAGGTTGTAAGATCGAGCCCTGCATCAGGCTTCACGCAGCATGGAGCCTGCTTAAGATTCTTAAGATTCTCTCTCTTCCCGTCCCTCTGTCCTTCCCTTTCCCACCCTGCTCACACTCTCTCTAAAATAAAAAATAAAATGGAGAATTACGTTGATTTATTCCAGAAGATAAACCATACTTGTGGCCCTGGAATAAACTGTAATTGATATTGATGGTACTTTTTATATATTGCTGGATTGGATTTGAAAGTATTTTCTTAAAGATTTTAAATCCATATTGATGAGGAATGTTGATCTCTAATTGTTTTGTCTGGTAATGTCATTGTCTGGTTGTAAAATCAGGATAGTTCTGGCTGCATACAAGGAGTTAATCACTTTGATTTTACTTTTTCCTCTTCGAAGTGGAAATTAAGGAATCAAAACTATGAACATTTTTAAGGCTTTTGATATATATTACCAAATTGCCCTCCAGAAAAACATACCAATTACCTTCCGACAGCAATATATAACATCTCTTTTCCCATATCTTCCATAACACCAGGAAATATCATTAATTTTTTTAAATGAAAGATGAAAATCATCTCTTATTAATTTGAATTTCTTTGATCACTAGTAAAGGAGACTATTATTTTATATATTTATTGTGGTCATTTGCATTCTTTTGAGAATTGAGTGTACACAATCTTTATACTTTTTCTCATGGGTATTCCTCCTTTTCTTTCTGATTTAAAAGAGCTCTTTATAGATTAAGCACGTTAATAATATGTAGCAAATATTTTCCCAGCTTGTTATTTTCTCAACCACAACCACTAAGAACACAGATAGAAGTAATCTAAAAATATCTAATATGGTGGTAAATGGTCTCTATATATAGGGACCTTCTCAAAATTAGAATCTTAGCTTCAACATTTGCATCCTTGGATGCATAGGTTAGTTTTTCCCTGTGAAAATAAAAGTAATGGGTATGCATTTGGAGAAGAGATATAAAGTCCCTGTTATAGGACTTGGCCTCAAATAATTTAAGGAGATAGGGTTTATCTTTGACAGCCCCACCCCAGCCCACCCTTACTCTTCCTAGTCCCTTTTAATCAGTGTCTTCTGTCAGTATCACCATCCACCCCAGCCAAGACCCTCCACACCTGTCTTTTATGGCATAGATCCTGCAAATCACCACTCACCTACTCTGTCACCTCTGTGACTACTATATGAACCAAGGACTATGCACAATAAATGACTCCAGGTGAACATGTTAAACAAGTTTCCTTCCAGGTAGCATCCATAGTTTCACAGCAAAATCCCTCAGGAACAGTATGGTATCACTAAAAGGGAGCTGGACTTAGCACAAGAAGGTTGGAGATTCACAATCATGGCTCCTCACTTACTCTTGAGTTCTTAGATAAATAATTTAGAAACTCTGGGTCTCAGTTTCCTTAATGTAAAGTGAGGAACGTTAACACCTGTCTTGCCTACTTTATAAGTTTATTGGGAACATAAGATAATATCATATGAATACAGTTTATCAAAAAAATGCAATGGGATTGTAATCACATCTCTCAATCCATCAACATACCTCCTTAACACTCTAAGAATTGGAAAATACATACAAAGCCAAAACAAGGCAAAAGGATTTAGAGTCACTCAGGTTTCCACTACTAATTTTTGATAGCCTTAAAATCTGAGTTGAATAAGTCAGTTATTACTTTCTGAGGAATATTATTTCACCATAGCAAATTCTGACTTCTTGTTGACTAAATCTATATGCACAGTTTCCACCTGTACATTTTGATGGGAGTTTCTTACCCAGCCCAGGTTTCTGGCACAGTGGGAAGCTATCTTGTTAGACTTCTTTTGCTTTCCCAGATAATATTTAATGAGCACAGGGCAAGACAGGAAACCTCTGACATTAATTCAAGAGGACTGTTAACTACTTGGAAGTACCGCTGTCCAAATAACTACATGGGTTAGTTGGCTAGAGGTCACTTTCTGGTTATTTAAAGAAAGGCAGTGGTCTAGAAGCAGAACTCAAATCTTCCCATGTTACGTACCATGTTGATATTTGAAATCCATTCCTTCCCTGTCTTGCCTGGTTGACTCACGCTCAGAGCTGCAGCATCACTATGACTGGTTTCTAAAATACTCTCACCATTCAGGGGTTAGTCCTTAACTGCCCGACACAAACCATTATGGGAGCTTTACTCTAAAGTGTTCCTTAGGGCACCTGGCTGGCTCAGTCAGTAGAGCATGTGACTCTTGATCTTAGGGTCATGAGTTCAAGACCTGCATTGGGCAGAGAGCTTACTTAAATAAATAAACAAACAAATAAATAAATAGTGACATCACTATTTATCACCTCATCGATAACTCTTGATCTTAGGGTCATGAGTTCAAGCCCCATGTTGGGCAGAGAGCTTAAATAAATAAATAAATGGTGACATCACTATTTATCACCTCATTTATGGTCTTAGCTCACCTTTCATCCCTGGTGAAGTCCTTTTCTTTTGCTCTTTTCCTACAATAAAGTCCTTACCCCTGGCTACAGTGTCTCAAGCAGCCTCAGTCAGTTTTCAAATATCGCCAATTGCAGTTTTCTTTTAATTTCCCTGAATGCTAATGACATTGAGCACATTTTTCTTATATTCACTGGTCATGTGGATTTTCTAGTTTGGAATGTGCCATTGAGGTCTTTTTCTAGGGTTGACTGTCATTTTCTTATTGACTTGTAAGTTTTAAAAATATATATTCTAGATAGTAGACTCTCTGGCTTTATGCATTGACAACAACTTCTGCCTGTTCGTAGCTTGTTTTCTCGCTGTTTATGGCATCTTTTGATAGACAAAGTTTTCAATTATAATTTGGTTGAATTCAATAAAATTTCCCTTTATTACTGCTTTCTGTATTTTTTTTTTTAAATTAAGGACTGATGAGTTTTGAAAGTATGTACAGTTAAGAAGCTTGGTTCCATGACCCATGTGAAAGAAGCAGGGAAAATACTTTCTCTGTGTTTTCATCCTTTGTCTTTGTAGCCGTGAACTTCCCTCTTGCTCACCATAGCAACACTCATGTGGTCCAAAGCCTGAGGATCCATGGCAGAGTGATTGTCCTCCTCAGCTCATGCATCTTGAGGTACTTTGCCCCTCTGCTTCTTCTGTCTTAGAGCTTGCTCATAGTGGTCTGCTGGTCATCCTCCATTCCTTAAGGATCTTCACTTGGAGCCTTTGGACTGGCAGATAGTTTTCATCTTCTCGTTCCTTTTTTACATCCTGGTTCCTCAACACCAAGGACTTGTCTCTTTTGTTGAGGTTGACATTGTTGATCCATAATACATCTTTCTTCTCTCTTGGCTTCTAGTAGGCCAGATTTTTTCTCCTATCTTCCTATTCATTTTTTTTTTTTCTTTTTCTCTGTATCTAACAATTTTAAAATCAGTGGTATGTTACCTTTTGGGGATTCCTGAACTTTAGAAATCTACTGATGCTCATCCCAAGAAAAATACATATTTGAAAATAAGTGTGCTTTATATAGGGTGCACTTCTATTATTTTACTTGGTCCTCACAGTTGTTGAGTCTTGTTAAACACTGCAATCATATCCATTCTATAGATGGAATCAAGGCTCAGGGATTTTAAATGACACAGAGATGAAAACTGGGTTGGCAAATGGTATGGTATGAGGTAGACCATGAGGCATCACTAATCGAATCTTGTGGTTCCGTTGTTAATCACAGAAGTGCCGATGTGGCAAACTGGCAGATGATAGATCACAGTGATGATGAGCCTCACCAACAAACTATGTTTAATTGCACTCAAGAGACAACTGGACGTGGTTCCTGGGGCAATAGCATCAACTTACACACCATATTTTAGCATCGATCTTCCCATCATAGTACGTGTGGCCGTTAATGACGATGTTTTTCTGTCTATTTGTACATATAATCTTAAGCTTCTTTTGCTTATAAAACCAACCTATCTCATTCCTGTTCAAATATTGTATTCTTATGTTAATCAAAGAAGCATGTTTTATGGGGAAGGATTTGAATCAGATGTAGTATTATCTTTCACTCAGACCCTCATTCATTTGCTGTTGGAGCAACTTGTTTACCTGGATTATTTATATATGATATACTCATTAATTAACTCATACAAAAAAGGTGTAAAAAAATCTCTTTTGAGATTAAATGCATATAAAAAAAGTGAAAGAACATTTAAAGAAAAAACAAAATATAATAAATTTCCCTGGGATCATAAACTCTTGAGAAGCAGTCAATGGAATTTCCCTGGGAAATCAGGGTTACGGCTTATAAACTCGCTTTTAGTCTATTTACTTTTACTTTCATTTGAGATTTTGTATTGTGTTATAGATATGCTTCTCTTTGAGGATGGTGATGAAGCAGTAAGACAAGCCCTGGGAAGTTTCTGGCGGTGGTGCAGGGTTTAGATTGTAAAAGTGAGGAAGGCTGGATGCTTTCTGTTGAAATAGACTGTTAAGAACTTTGTCAAAGAATGAACTCTTACTGTAACCCACACCTCATTTGTCACCCTGATGGGCTGAGGAAAAGTGACATTTACAAACTGAGAATGAAAGCACATCCATTTCACCAGTCTGACACCCTGATATAATAACTATTTACCTTGAGAAAGAGGCACGGAGATTTCCGATTCTTGTGAATCTTCTCACTTTGGCACTTATTTTCTCACTCTGTCAAACAGCCCCAGATTAATGGAACAATTTGTTCAACAAATCATATTAGTAGAATGCGCAGAGGGTAAAGAGAAAGAGGCGGGGGAGCAGAAAATTTTTACTCATTCATAGCAGTGGTATCTCTGCAAATACAAATGTGGTAATGCCTGACATTTACAAAGGGACCATGTGAAAGGGAAGGAATGTAATGACTTTGGGCAGTGGAGAGATCATTTTGTAAGAACGGTAGTGCTCAGAGGGGAATAAGATAAAGTTACACATAACATCTAGATTGAGCTTTCTTCTAGAACATATTTGTCAAACACAGCAGGATCTGCCTCTATCAAAAATAAAAGAAAGAAAAGAAGAGATTTCCATTAAAATTAAGTACCTTATGCTTTCTACGCTACACAGATGTGTTCCTTCCCAGCCCATATTTGGGAAGTCTCAAAAAGTTCCAGGAGCATCGTATTACAAAAGAGATGATTCAGTACCTCAGAAAAGACCGTAAGCACAGGGTTTCCCAAAGGGGCATGGGATTAGGATGGAGTTTGTTAATTCTGGTAGGCAGAAATTCACATTTCAAAGGCAAAACATAAAGATAGAATAATCAGTCAGGATTCCATAATTCATATGTTTCATGCCTTTGTGCCAGAAGTTTGAATGAATATTTAGAATCGAGAGCCAATGAATATTGGCTACAACAAATATGTTTATTGAAATATATGTTGCTTATTGCTGTTCTTTGCACACACACACAAATTTATATAATGCCACATTTTTCCACTAACTTTTAAAGGATGTTCGAAGTTGGCTGTGATGTTCATTTATTTGCATTAAGGTTGTCACACTGCTATTATACCTTGTAGCCGCAACAGAAATTGACACTCACTTGTTCCGTTTCGTACACTGTGGCCTTGGGTGTCAAGGGAAAATATAGCTCTGCGTTTTTGTTCCTTTGATTTCGCTTTTTTCCCCCCTTCCCTCTTCTCTCTCTCTCTCTCTCTCTCTCTTTCTCTTTTAAGGTTCTAGACATATTTTTGAGTCACAGGAGAGATCCCAAACACCTCTTGACACAAAATTAGTTCCTGGGAACCCCTAACTTGGGCAGAATATTTTCTCTTTCCTGAGTTGGAAGTTTCAACTGGCTAATGCACACCCCCCCTTTTTAAATCCCAGGCTTATTCTAGAAACAGTTCAGTGTAAAAATGACATGTTCAAATCATTAAGGAATGACGCTAGCTCAACAAAAGACCCATTGCCAGTCATGTTTCAGTAATAAATAACAATAGGTAGCCTCTCAGCATATCATTGACATGAAAGTCTCCAGGGAAAACAAGAACCCTAATCTTAGTTATTCATTTTATAGGAAAATATTTTGTTTCAGCAAGTTCAGGAACTCTTTTACTGCTTATTTGCCCCACTTCTTTTTTTTTTTTTTTTTTTTTTAAGATTTTATTTATTTATTTGACAGAGAGAGAGATAGCGAGAGCAGGAACACAAGCAGGGGGGGTGGGAGAGGGAGAAGCAGGCCTCCCGCCGAGCAGGGAGCCCGATGCGGGACTCGATCCCAGGACCCCGGGATCACGACCTGAGCCGAAGGCAGACGCTTAACGACTGAGCCACCCAGGCGCCCATATTTGCCCCACTTCTAATATAGTAAGTATTTTATCAAGGAGGATCAAGATATTGCATGTTACTTATCAGGAATGTTAGGGCCTCAATGAATACGAAAAGACTCGCTACACCAAATATAGAGTGACTGTATTTGTATGTATGGGTGCATGCCCATATTTGTTTTATAGAAAACATATGTTCATGTTAGAAAATTTGAAATGTATGTAAAAAATAAAAATTATAAGTCTCTTCTAAGTGCATAAGTGTGTGTGTGTATAGGTCTATCTATCTATCCATCTATCTGTCTTTCCATAAATATAAGGGTCAGAGATGATTGTCTCAAGTCACCTCAAATAAGTGGAGATATGTTTTAGGGATACACGTGGCCTAGAACTTGGGGCAGTGAGCCCTCACAGGCCATAGACGTGAAGGTGACTTACTGCAGTAGAGGTGCGCTACTCACTCGAGAAACAGTCCCATGCAGGAATTCCAGTCAGTGAGCAGCTCCCATCAGGATTTAGGGATCCAGGCTCCTTCTGTCTTGTGGCTCTTCGGTCCCTTAGAGCTTTGAGCTCTTCTGCATCTACCAGTGTAAAAGAAAGAGAGATGAATCAACTCTTTTATCCTAAAGTTCACAACCCAGGGGCTACCACATATAATTTCTGTGGGTACACAAAGGCTGGGAAATGTCCCTGGCTGGGCTGCTGCCCATTCTGGAAAAGGAGGTGCACAGCCAGTAATCTCTGCCACATAACACTCTGGCTTATTTGTTTGCTTGGCTCTCTGTTCTCTACTAATATAGCCACTTACTTATTATTGATGCTAACTCATAATTTGGATTCAGCCTGACATATTAGGTTCCTGACACCTCTCGGTGCCTCTCTACGTTTCTGTAGAACTTTAGATTTTACTCTCAACTACTTGATGCTTCTGTTTTCCGATTTGAATTTCAGAAAGGGAATCTTGTTGATATCATCCATGATAGGCTACTTGAGGGGTCTGTCAACTGGGGCCTGTATGTTTGCTGTACACCTTTAATCTAACCAGCTGTGCCATTCGTTTATGGTGCAGGGTAGGGGTTTGGGAGTTGGGTGACCATTTAGTGGCTGCATTTGATGAAGTTTTGCTTAGAAGTAATTCTGACCACCCTTGATGTTACTTGTCTACTACATGTTGTATTATAGCTTCCTCTCCCCCAACCCCCACTTATCAAATATCAGACACAGTGTAATGAAGACTCTATGTAGCTTTCCACAGACTGAAAATATTCCACATTCCATGTCACCTTAAAGAACCACTAAACCACACGGATATTTCTATTTGGTTCCTGAAGCTCCTGCTTCCTTATACCCCAGTGGTGGTCCTGGTTACAGATGACAAATAAACATCCCTTTCTCCATGTAGAAACAGATTTGTTATTTTACTTTTTTTAAAAAATATTTTATTTATTTATTTGAGAGAGAGAGAGGGAGAGAGAGAGGATGAGTGGTGGGGAGGGCAGAGGGAGAGGGAGAAGCAAACTCCCTGCTGAGCAAGGATCCCGATGGGGACTAGATCCTGGGACCCTGAGATCATGACCTGAGCTGAAGGTAGATACTTAACCAACTAAGCCACCCAAGCACCTGCTATTTTAATTCTCAAAATATAGTTCCCTTCTTCAGTCTTCAGCCACTTCAGGAAATAGAGTATGGCCAAGTTGGAAGGAAGACTTTTGATTAATTGGTGGTTTCTTTGAAAAGAAGGAATACAGCGTTTGGCTTGTCCATGAAATATGTTGCTGCAAATCAGAAGTTATAATCATAATTAGAGAGATGTTGAGTTTAATTATTTGGATACACCTTATTGATAGGTATATTTTACAGAGTGTTCTTTCTGCTGGGCACTGTCCCAACCCACATTTTGTACTCCTGGTCTCACTTCTGACAACTATCCCAGGTAAACATTTTAATCTCTGTTCAGATGAAGAAGTGGTGGTTCAGAGAGATTATTTTACTTGTTGAAGGTCCACTGCTAAATACAAGATATGAATGTTAAATTAAGTTCTGCCTCTGGGGCGCCTGGGTGGTCAGTTTGTTGAGCATCTGATTCTTGATTTCGATTCAGGTCATGATGTCAGGGTCCTGAGATTGAGCCCCTGTGACGCCGCTTCAGGCTCTGCACTCAGTGGGGAGTCGCTTGAGATTTTTCTCTCTCCCTCTCCCTCTGGCCCTCCCCACCGCCCTCTCTAAATAAATAAATAGGTAAAATTTAAAAAATAAAAAGAAAGGAAAGGACTTAAAAAAAAAAAGTATTTCTGCCTCCAAATCTTATTTCTACCCTATGTTGATAGCTCCTCAATTTGAGGATCTTGTACTATATTGTTATTTCCTGTATCTGTACCCAAAGTAACTAGCAGAATGCAACAGAGTATGGAGTCAACCAGCATTTCGGGAACATCAGACCCAGTAGCAGCACTGTCACAAAGACTACTTCATTTATTTCTTCAACAACCCCGGGGGGTAAATATTCTGCCCATTTTATGGAATAGAAAACTGAGGTTCAAAGTTTTAAGTAGCTTGCTTGGGCCACACACTTTAAGTGGCAGCATCCAGGATTTGAATACAGATGTTTTGCCCCCAATTCTTTCTACATCTGCTCAACTTCTTCACTGATTAATAAAAACAATTCAGCAAGATAATAATTCCTTCACATTTGCCTCCTGCTGTAATAAGCTCTCAGGTAGTGATCCATATATATATAGTGAACAAATTAATGAATTTAGCTTCTGCATCTAATGGTGAACTAAAGCTGTCACTATTTTATTTATTTATTTATTTATTTATTTATTTATTTATTTATTGACTGCTTTTCCTTCATGTGTTCCTTTTGACCTGTGTTACTCTTAATTGGGAGGCTTGATTAAAAGTAGTTCTCAGAAATAGCTAAAATCATGATCCTCATACAGATACAAATATGAAAACATACAAAAGAATTTATTGTTCTCCTATGATATGAAGGAATCAGGCAGATTTTATAACCAGTTCAAAGGGAAAGTCAAAAGACCACAAAGGTATATGGCACATATACAACAGACACAGGTCCATAAAAGGATGTTGAGTTGGATTTGCAAAATGAAACTACCCTGGTTTGTCCACAAATGAGGTGGTAGTGAGGAGGGAGCAGAAGGCTAGCTGAGGTGTGTATACGGTCCTGTCCCCGTGCTTTAATAACACCACCTTTTGCACCAAAGACGTCTCAAGAATTCTTTCTTGGCCATCGGCTCTGGACCTCACCCCACCAAACCTCACCTGTATTCTAAAACCACATCACTAGTGTTCAATGAAATCTTTACCAGAGGGGTGCCTGGGTGGCTCAGACAGTTAAGCGTCTGCCTTCGGCTCAGGTCATGATCCCAGGGTCCTGGGATAGAGCCCCACATCCGGCTCCCTGCTCAGCGGGAACCTGCTTCTCCCTCTTCCTCTGCCTGTCCCCCTGCTCATGCTCTCTCTCTCTCTGTATCACTCTGTCTCAAATGAATAAATAAAATCTTAAAAAAATAATAAAAATTAAAAAAAAGAAAAAGAAATCTTTACCAGATAGGACAGAATTTACATTACTATCAGTAACCTACGATTCATAAAGAGTTGCCAGATAGCTCAAAGAGGACGAACAGGGCTGGAAGGGTGGTCTATACATGATGCATATTTTTCTTTATTAAAGTACATTTTGTTTTCCATCTGGCTCTTGGTGTAGTATTGAGTAGCTCATTTAGAGCATTATATGTAGTCAAAGATAAGCAGGTAGTTTGAAAGAAACACAATGCAACATTTTCATATATAATAGTTTCCGAATGAATGGCATGTTCTTTTCTATGGTATTCCCTGATTCTGCGTGGTGGTCTCTGTAATTAATCTCCCGGTAGGTTTGGCAAAAGGCAAACACAGAGAAGCCTACCAAAGCAGAGAAAATGGGCTTGAAACCCTTTCCTCCTGGAGAGGACAAGGGTTCAGACCATCCTGGCTTTGCCTGAGAAAGAGAGTAGCGAGTAGGAGGGCTCTGGCCTGCCTTCTGGAAAGGGTCTCACATTTACACTTTTGCAATCCCAGTGGTCTCCAAATGACGTTGAACAGTCACAACTATACACCAAATGTACTGAAGAGAGAAAAAATTTCATCATACATCTTTCAATCGTGCGGTATCATTTCCAACCACAATCGCTTGGAGTTTTTAAAAAATGTTATTTTTTGAACTCCTGTAATTATTTTGTAAATAGCAACCTTTTATCCATGTGTGCCCCCTTGTGTGTGTATATTAAACACGTTAATTTGTAGAAATTAACACTTTTGCTTTCAGCGTTGCATCGTTCTTTTTTCTTTCTTTTTTTTTCCTTTTTTTATTGACCAGGAGGCTTATCAGTGCAAGAAGCCGGGGCTCTCCCAGAATTGAGAACTGGTAGGTCCTACGTTGCCTCCAGACCAAGGGCATTTTCCCTGGCAAATCGCTGGACGTGCGATCAGTCTGACAGGGCTCCCCTAAAAGTCCACTGGAGTGCACTGGCCGGCGACACTCGGGGTGCGGCCCCTCCACCCTCGAGGTTTGGCAGGGTTGGGGTGGCTCACCCTGGGCAGCGTTTCCCCGCAGGGCGCGGCGCGCAGGTGCGGGCGGCAATGCGCATCCCGCCAGGCCCGGGGAACTTTCACTGGGCGTCCGCGGCGCGCAGACAATGGGCCGGGGCAGGGCCTTATCGCGGCGCGCAGGCCTTCCCCGAGCGCGGCGGGCGGCGGCGGCACTTCCGCGGGCCCCGGGCCGCCAGCCCCCGGCCGCCCGCCGGCCCCCGGCCGGCCCCCGCCGCCGCCGCCCGCCGCCCTCCGCTTCCTCCCGCGCTTCCTCCCCGCGACCCCCCGACCCCCGGGCGAGGCGCGGCCGGCGGAAAAGCTTGGTGGGGTGGCCGCGGCAGCGACACGCGCGGCCGGGCCCGGGAAAACAAAGGGGGGATGTGTGCGGCCGAAAGTCCGGAAACGGGGCGCCGGTGGGGGCCGGGGGCCCGGGGGCCGGGCGCAGTTCTCCCTCTCGGAGCCTATTGTTTGCCGGGCGCACATCCACACGCGCTTAACAAGAAATTAACACATCCTGCCGCCGCTTATCAACCCATCGACAGCCAAACAAACAGCACGGGGCTTTTGCGCCCGGGAGGGTTTCTAACGCGATGGCCAGCCCCAGGAATTCTATCCCAAGCCCATCCTAGAATTACCCCCTTTGTTTCAACACTGCCTTTGATATCATTTATGATTCTCACGCTACGACTGAGCTTTTTAAAAATGTATTATTATTATTATTTTGGGAGGGAGCATTCTTTAAATTTCCTAAGAGGCAAAATTCTGATTATCCCCGGAGTAATTTGATGATGATGATGATGATTTTGATACCAACATTCATTTGGTTTTAAAATGTGCCAGGCACTATTCTAAGCGCTTCGTATGTATTAATTCTTTACTCTCCATAACAACCCTGTGAGTTCGTCATATTCTAGATGAGGAGAGGAAGACACAGAGGAAACCCAAGAGCACACAGAACTAATAGATGGGGTAGCTGGGATAGCAACTGAGTTTGCTAGTTCCAGAATCCATACTCGTAACTTCTGGAATGATGTCTTGCAACTTTTTTTTTTCACCTAGACGTTGCCATGGTTTTGATTTTAATTTAATTTTGATTCCTAAAATAAAGGACATTTCTCAAGACCACGCTCTTCTCCAATTGGAAGCTGGTTATCTAGGAAATCTGGTAACAGCAAAAATTCACAAATCAGAGGAGCAAGGAACTTCATTAAGTATGTTTTTCCTTATTAATGATTTCCTACACTTTTTAGGACTTAGGCTCTCCCTGGGGTTTTAATGAAGGGCTGTCAAATTGAAATGGAATTTGTCCCTTCTGTGAAAAGCACATGTCATTTCTATGGTAAGTGTTCAACTGGAAATCAAAGCAAAATGAGCACCAATAAATTTGAAACCAATTTATTAATCAACCTGGATAATGAGGCTGGAGTTTCAATTTTCTGCTTTATTCAAGTTGGGTGAATGTGGTCTAAATTCCCCTCTGAAGAATGACTGAGTCTGTTTTGTATACATCTGGCCTCGGTTGTGTTGTTACAGAAAAATGGCAACCCCTTCTTCTACATTGTTAGAGCCACAGAGGTCACCCCAATTACCTTGTGCTGAGTTCTCACTAAGGTCCAGTGCTCTTTGGGGACAGAGGATGCACAAATGAATAAGACACTCTTCATACCCAAAGCAATAAGTCACTGGCTTGCCAGGAAAGATAATAACAGTAACTAAAAATTGATGTGATAAGTGTTATATAATATGAAAGAAGAACACAGATGAGGGATCAATACTTACACCTTGGGGTCAGAATGCTATGGAGTTCAAATGTTTCAAAACACGCTTTTTTTTTTTTAAGATTTTATTTTTGTATTTGTTAGAGAGTGAGAAAGAGAGAGAGAGAGCGGGAACAAGCACAAGCAGGGGGAGTGGCAGACAGAGGGAGAAGCAGAATCTCCGCTGAGCAAGGAGCCCAATACGGGACTCAGTCCCAGGATCCTGAGATCATGACCTGAGCCGAAGGCAGATGCTTTAACCGAGCCACCCAGGCGTCCCAGGAGCATGGTGCATCTTAAGGGAGAATGGAAGGAGGCCAGTGTGGCTGCAGCTAGTGGAGTGAGGGGGACAGTGTGGTGGGAGATGAGGCTAGGGTGTGGGCAGGGCAATGCTATGCACACTCTATGGACCATGCTAGATCTTTGGGTCTTTTTTTTTTTCTTTTAGAGAGAGAGAGAAGATGTGCATGTGGGGGGGTTGATAAGAGGGGAGGGAGAGAGATTCTTAAGCAGGCTCCATGCTCGGCACAGAGCCCAAGGTGGGGCTCAGTCTCACAACCCTGAGATCATGACCAGAGCCAAAATCAAGAGTTGGCTTCTTAACCGACTGAGCCATCCAGGCGCCCCTAGACCTTTGGGTCTTTATATCATGAATGCCATTTAAAGATTTAGAAAAAGGCAATGAATGCCATTTAAAGATTTAGAAAAAGGATTGAAATATATATATATATATATATATATGTGTCTCCCCCTCCCCATTAGGTGGCTTTGCTATATGGAGAACAGATTTGTGAGATGCTCTATTGTATTAGTTCAGTTCCAAGAGGAGAGCTGATTCAATGGCAATGGAAGGAAGAGGGGATGGAGCCATAGGTATTCAGAAAGTTAAGATGAGAACATGAAGAGAGATGGAAGGGAAAGACAGGAGACAAAGAGGACCTCAACTATCCAGCTTATGAACCTAGATGGAGGATGGAACCACTCCTGAGTGCAGGCAATGTGGAAAATAGTCAGAGTTGTGGAGGGAGGTATAGTGATGAGTTCAGTGTTAGGTATATTGAGTTTCAGGTGCCTTTGAGTCATCGAGATATCATCAAGTAGATGTGGCGGGCTATTTTTGCTTGGAATATGACTTCCTTCTTTTCCAAGTGTACCAATTCTTCAAGATTCCATTAAAATTCCACTTCACCAGTTCTTTTGAACCTCAAAAATCTTGCCTTTGTCTGAATACATGTGGGACACTCCCTACCCACAAATAACCCCTTTTTTGTTACAGAAGAACCTGAAGGTAGGTCCACACTAGGAAATAAAGAACCCAGTCTTTATGCCAAATGTTGCTTTTTGTGGAACATTTTTCATATTCCTGGTGTATATTTTAGGTACTTGATATCTGAATAATAGTTAAAATATGTCTCAGGAAGCGGCTGGGTGGCTCATTTGGTTAAGCATCCAACTCTTGATTTTGGCTCAGGTCATGATCTCTGGATTGTGAGATCAAGCCCCTTTTTGGGCTCCATGCTGGGTGTGGAGTCTGCTTGAGATTCTTTTTCTCCCTCTTCCTCTGCTCCTCCCCGCTGCTCCCACTCTCTTTCTCTCTCTCTCTCTCAAAAAAAAAAAAAAAAAATATATATATATATATATATATATGTATATATATTTCAAAATAAATAAAAGGGTAAGAAGTAAAGACAGAGAGAAAGAGAGCAACACAGATGGAAAAGGTTTCCTGATGATTATAACTATCACTTACTGAGTATACTACTGGACAGTCATTTTTGTTTTTCTAATTCATCCCCATATTCACAATAGCCCTTTGCAATTAAGAAATAAAGACCCAGAATGCTAATACAGAAGTGAAAGTCTATTCACCTTAAATTGCTTCTGTGCAGTATGAATGTGATGTGTGATATGTGTGTGTGTGTGTGTGTGTCATGTGTTGATGGGGTTGGAGATGATACCTCTACTTAGGAAATTTTTTCTCTCAGGTAAGGATATGCTGGGTGGATAGAACTAGCCTCCTTTCTTTATTCTTGTGTGTCATTGCTGTTCTGTTTCAACAGTAGAACTCCCGTATGGGTGCACACGTTAGCAACCAATATTCTTTGAACTCTGCATCTCCTTTTATGCTTTCTCAGTAGTATCAGTAGGAAGGTAAAGAGGGAAAAATCAGAATTCATAGTTTTCTGCTCATAACCCAAACACGACCTCACTAGTTTTGAAGCAATCTATTTCCTATTATTTCTTAAGACCTGCAGAGTATTAGAGTTAAAACATGGTCACCAACATTAATTCATCACCCAGTGAAGACTTTCCTTTTATAACATGGCAGATACACCTCATAAAGTTCTGGGTTGATAGGAAACCTAAAAGTCATCCCGGTGAAACTTCCAACTGAGGTTTTTAAGAATTCATGTGAAGATGAGTTCACTATTTTTCAAGACACCCATCTCATCAATAGAACTCCAATTCAAATTCAAGAATGTGAGGAATTTGAAGGGATTACAATAACTTTCAGGTACTCTTATGTACCCTTTTCATAAGATTTCTGATATTTATCATGTATTCTCTTTGAACTCATTCAAAAATGTGAGGTAAGCCCAATTATTTTTTTGTTTATTTGTTTTATGAGTCTCTCAAATCACTGAAAACCGTTCTTTGGACCTTCTCTCATAGACCATGTGTAACAATTTCATTGTGTTACACATGTGATAGATTTCAAGATCTCTCACTATCAAAATTGCCTTTCTCTGGATGATTCATGTAAGATACAGGAAAAAGAAAGAGACACAATACTTCAGGCGTGACTGACAAATACTAAATAAGGACACTGAGCAGAGTCAGGGCTGATCTACTTACCAACTGTACATCTTTGAAAGCATTATTTAGTTATACTCAAGTGCAGATAGTTCCTTGGGAGTTAGATGAACTATTTGCTGGCACCCAATTAAGCTAAAAAAAAAAAGTTCTAGAAACTCACTACTAAATTTGTTAATCTGGATACTCAAGTTTTTAAAACACAGGCAAAATGTGTGTGATTAATTTGTTTGACTCTTGCTATTTTTTGTGTTTGTTTTCGTTCTGTATCCATGGAAACTGTAGACATACATATTTCTGATTAACCAACAGTCTTGGATTTTTTTTTATTGAGGTATAATTGACATACAATATTATATTATAGTTTGAAGTGGACAACATAAATTATATAACATGTATATTGTATATATTGAGAAATGATCACTACAATAACTCTGGCTAACATCTGTCACCATTTGTGGTTACTGACTTTTCTTGTGATGAGAACTTTTAAGACCTACTCTCTTAGCAACTTCCAAATATGCAATACATTATTTTTAACTATAGTTGCCATGCTGTACATTCGATCCCATGATTTATTTATTTTATAACTGGAAGTTTGTACTTTTTGACACCCTTCACCCATTTCACCCACTCCCAACCCGGGTTATGGCAACCACCAAACTATTCTCTGTATCTATGACCTTGTATGAATTTGGGATTTTTGGTTTTGTTTGTTTTAGATTCCACATATACAGGAGATCATACAGTACTTGTCTTTTTCTCTCTGACTTATTTCACTTAGCATAATGCCCTCAAGGTTTTTTCTTCTGTTGTTGTTGTTTTTGTATTTTGTTTTTGTTTTAGATAATTTTCTTGAGAACTTGATTCAGCAAAGAATCTCCCCACATGATTTAAACAGCTACATATATTCCCTCTCTCTATGAAGTTTATGGAAATATGGATATCTATCTATCTATATATTATAGTTATACAGATACAAACACTACACTAGAAATTTAGAATATTTCCTGAGCTGCCTCTCTCCTTGTTGACTTGTGTTTTAACCAAACTTTATACAGAAAAAAAGAATGAAATCTTGCTCTTGCCAACAACATAGATGGACCTTGGATTTTTTTTTAATTCACTTTAAAAAAATTAATTACAGAAAATTTCACTCTTTTTGTTACACAGTTCCATGACTTTTCATAAACGTAAACAGTCAAATAACAACCAACACAATGAAGGTACAAAATAGTGTATCATCACAAGCATTCCCCTGTGCCACTTAGTAGCAAATACCCCACCCCTCACCTCCATAGCTTCTGGAAACCTCTGGTGTATTGTTTTTCCTATAACTGTTCTTTTCCAGAATGTTATATTAACAGGGTTATGTCCATGTCTTAGCAATTATGGATAAAGCTGCTATAAACATTGTGTACAGGGTTTGTGTGAACCTAAGTTTACATGTCTCTCTGGTAAATACCATAGAGCAGTGAGGGGGTGATGGATCATATGTGTAAGAGATGAGTAACTGATTAAGAAACTGCCAAACTCATTTCCAAAGTGACAATATCATTTTTCATTCCTACCGGTAACATATGGAAAGATATTCCATATATTCTTTATTATCTTTTCAATGTCCATGGTATCAATAGTTATGACCCTCTTTATTCTGATGGTGGTGTAATTTATGTCTTCTCTCTCTTTTGTGGTTAGCTTGGCTAGAAAGTGACACATTTGCTACTACTTTCAAGGAAATCACTTTCAGTATTTTTGATTTCCCCTTTTGCTTCCTTGTTTTCAATTTCTTTGATTTCTTTCCAAATGGGTATTTCCTTTCTGCTTGCTTTAGGTTTGGTTTGCTCTTCTTTCTCTAATTTCTTAAGAAGAAAGCTTACATTATTGATTTTAGATCTTTCTTCTTGGAGAAATGACTACCTTATCATTATGTAATATCCCACCTTTATTCCTGATCATCTTACTTGTTCTAGAGTTCTCTTTGCTTAAAATTAATACAGCTCTTCCTACTTTCTTTTTTTTTTTGTATTTTGCTTTATTTATTTAATTAATTAATTAATTTATTTATTTATTATTATGTTATGTTAATCACCATACATTACATCATTAGTTTCTGATGTAGTGTTCCATGATTCATTGTTTGTGTATAACACCCAGTGCTCCATGCAGAACGTGCCTTCCTTAATACCCATCACCAGGCTAACCCATCCCCCCACCCCCTCCCCTCTAGAACCCTCAGTTTGTTTTTCAGAGTCCATAGTCTCTCATGCTTCGTCTCCCCCTCCGATTTCCCCCCTACTTTCTTTTTGATTAGTATTAGCATGACATTTCCCTTTCTGTCCCTTTACATTTAACCTATTTGAGTCATTATATTTAAAGTTGGGTTCTTGTAGATAGCACATAGTTGGTCTTCATCCAATTGGACAAGCTCTCTCTTTTAATTGGTATGTTTAGACAATTCAAATTTAAAGTGTTTATTGATATAGTTAGATTAAAATTTACCATCTTTATAACTGTTTTCTATCTGTGGCCTTTGTATTTTGTTTCTTCCTCTCTCCTAGACTTCTTTTTCTGCATATTCTGGTTTTACATAAGCAGCTTATATGATGATTCCAATTTATCTTCTCTCTTGACATATCATTTGTATTTTAATTTTTTGAGGAATTACCCTCTAGTTGTAAGATATATTTTTAATTAATCTAAGTCTGCCTTCAAATGACAATATATCACTTCACAGGGAGTACAGGTAACTTATAAAGGACTCTTCAAAATTCCTCTCTCCCATTCCTATGACATTGCTGTTATTTATTTTACTTTTCCATATGATATGAATACCCAAATACATTGTTACTACTATCATCTTAAACAGCAGTTACATTTTAAATCAGTTAAGACAAAGAAAAAAAAGGAATAATATTCTTTTATGTTTGAAAAATATTTTTTTTACATTTCTTATGGGACAGCTCTACTGATAAGGAATTCCCTCAGTTTTTGTTGCCAAGAAAGTCTTTGATTATTGTTCATTTTTTGAAGGATACTTTTGTTGGGTATAGAATTCTAGGTTGGTAGGGTTTTCTTTTTCTTTTTTTCCCCTTTCAATACTTGATAGATTTTACTGAAATTTTTTTCTGCTTGCATGGTTTCTGATGAGCACTGGCTCTACTTTGTATCCTTACTCCTCTGCAGGTCAGGTTCCCATCCACCACCCCCCACCCCCAGCTTCCTTGGAGATTTTCACTTTTTCTTTGGTTTTCTGAGTTTAATATCATATGTCTAGGGTATGAATTTTTTGTTATCCTTCTTGGTGTTCTTTGAGAATCTTAGATCTGTGGTTTGGTGTCTGTCATTAATCTTTTAAAGTTCTTGGCTGTTATTTCTTTAAGTATTTTTTCTTCCCTACTGTTTCATTTCTTTTTGATATTCCAGTTTCATATATGTTACACCTTTTAATATTATTGCATAAGTCTTAGATGTTCTGTAATGTTTGTTTCATTCTTTAATTTTCTCTTTGTGTTTCAATAGGGAAGTTTCTATCAACCTATTTGCAAGTTAGCTGATTCTTTCTGTGGCTGTGTCAATTGTATTGATGAGCCTCTTGATGGAATCTTCATTTCTGTTACTGTGTTTTGTTTTTTTTTTTTAATTTCTAGCATTTCTTTTGATTCTTTCTTAGAGTTGCCATCTCACTGCTTGCATTATCCATCTGATCTTATATTTTGCCTAATTATTTTCATTAAATCATTTAACACATTAATTATGCTTATTTTAAATTCCTTGTCAGACAATGTCGGTATCTGTGCCATACCTGAGCCTTGTTCTGATGATTACTCTGTCTTTTCACACAGTGTTTTTCTTTCCTTTTGTGATTTTTTGTAGCTGTTGTTGAAATTTGGGGATAATAGGAACTGAGGTTAAAAAAAAAAAAGGCTTTAGAGTGAGGATTTAAATTAATCTAGCTAGGGAGTGGATTGTGTTTAATGGTTGTAGCTACAGGCGCCAGAGGTTTCTACTACCTTCAATGTCCTTGTTTTTATCTGCTCTTGCTTTGTGGCTTCCCTTTTTACTGTTTCTCGGAAACAGTCTGTGTCCTGAAGCACTTTCTGTCATAGCTTACTATTATTATTACTGGAGGTTTGTTAATGTGGTGGTAGAGTTCAGCGGAGGGAGTTAACATTTTTATCAAGTCTCAGTCTTTTAGTGGGCTCATTTCTTTTCTTTTTTGTAAGATTTATTTATTTACTTTAGAGAGAGAGAGGGAGAGGGAAAGTGAGAGAGAGAGAACACACAAGTGGGGGAGGGGCAGAGGGAGAGGGAGAGAGAGTCTTAAGCAGACCACGTTGAGTGTGCAGAGCCTGATGCCAGGGCTTGATCTCACGACTTGAGCCAAAACCAAGAGTTGGCTGTGTAACCAACTGCACCACCCAGGTGTCCCTAGTAGGTTCAATTCTTAGAAGTATAGACTTCAGAGGTATTTTGTCCCTTCGGGAGTAGAGCTATTTCTCCACCTTTTACCTCTTGTCCATTCCCTAGCTACCCCAATCGCAATCTATTTCCTCGAAGCCTTCTCCTCTGTTAACTATGGTTCTTGTTTATTTATTGTTCCTGAGATGTGATAGAAAAGCTGGTGCAGGCTGATGTGGGGCAGAGCTCTCTTCCCTCAACTGGGATAAAGTTTCAGAAGTGCCCTTTGGAAATGTCCTACCCCAGGTAGACCAGGCATTTTTAGGTAGAAAAGTCTGGAAGGCCTTCACTATGGCTCCTCTTCCTCTTCATTGACAGGGCAGCTTGGGGAACTTTTACCTGTATTCACCATGAAAAGGTGGTGGGGTTCATGGAGAGATAGTCCACAAAAGTTTGAGATTCCACCTGTGACTGTGACCCCCAGGAGCTTCTCCCTTTCATACTTGTCTGCACTCAACCTCCTTATTTTATCCAGTCCACTCAAATACCCTTGAGATATTAATTAAGGGAAAAACCAAAATAAAACACAACACTTCCTAATTTCAAATATTCTGCCTTGATAATTCATATTCTTAAAAGCTCCCCAGGTAAATTTCTCTCCAGTTGAGAATCATAGTTACAGATCTTTTCATGTCTCACCTGTTATCTTTGCTAATATTAGATTCTTCTATTTTGTATAATGGCATTCTCTTTTTCAAATTTCAGTGTAAATCATTCTTATCCAACTTAGCAAGTTACTTGCCAAACATTGCCATTCTTGCTAGTTTTTCTGAGATATGCTCTATTTCCCTATTGGGAGGTAGTATCTGAGAGTGCAGAAAACAAATTTTTAACAAACCAACTAAATTTCAGTACAGAACTTTCTGAAGCATTTAACTATATCAGACATGTCATCAGGAGAGTGTTTTAGTTCATCTTTTTAGTACATTATCAAAAATATTATATGGGGGAGTATCTGGGTGGCTCAGTTGGTTAAGCATCTGACTCTTGATTTCCACTCAGGCCATGATCTCAGGGTGGTAAGATTGAGCCCCGCATTGGACTCCACATTGGGGTCTGCTTAAGATTGTCTCCCAGGGTGCCTGGGTTACTCAGTCAGTTGAGCACCAAACTCTTGATTTTGGCTCAGGTCACGATTTCAGGGTCCTGGGATTGAGCCCTGTGCTGGGCTCCAGGCTCAGCAGGGAGTCTGCTTGAAGATTTCTCTCTCTCTCCATGTGCCCTTCCCCCTTCCTGTGCACTCTCTCTCTCAAATAAATAAATATATCTTTAAAAAAAAGTTCTCTCTCACTCTTTGCCCCTCTTCCCTCACTTTGAGTGTTCTCTCTTTCTGAAAAAAAAAAATTATATGGGGACCCAGGTGACTTCTTAAGTTCTGTAATTTATACAAAAATCTCACACTGAATATATTATATGAGTGAGAAGAAATATTTAGTTTCTTGGGATTCTTAAGGAACAAAGAAGATCACACAGTTCTCTTCACAGATAGTACATCATGGATGACCAGAGGATATATGGACATGGATATTGACCAAAGTGTTCAATGCAGCCAAGGATAAATTTTACAACAACAAATTTTAGGCATCTGTGCCACTTTGCTAATGGCATAAAATGATCCTCAGTAACTTTATCCTAGGAAGAAAATAAATATGTCCATATGATACTCCTACCTGTGTTATCATAATTATAGCTGCATTTCATAATGAGGGCAGATTGGTTATGCAAATCATTGCTTGAAAAATCTTGTAGAGCAAATATGTACTGAAAAATAATCAAACAAGAATTAGAAAGTAATTATATAATAATAATTAATAATAATAAAATGATTAGCTGTGTTGTACCAATACAGCTATTGCAGTGATAGCTAGGTTCAAGAATAACTTTTTTAAAAAAAAGTGTATGTGTCATGATATTTATTTCTGTGGGAAGAGATATATCAAAGTTTCATCTTAGTATATTTTGAGCTAGACAACTATAAGAGCTCATCTAGCAAAGAATACTATTCATATTAAACTTAACAGCTTGTAAAATCTTCAATTTAACACTAAAAGTAGTGTGTGAATATTTGTGTATTTTGACTTCTGGATTTCTTTCTTGTTTTTATTTAGCTAATAGTAATAGTAATGGGAGATATTTTATTTGAATTTATGACAACTTACTTGACTTTTCTTCTTGGAACAGGAAAGACTTCTATGTTTAAGATTATAAAAAAAGCAGTAGTTGTTCAGATGATAAGCCCTTATTTGTGATACAGCAGGTCAAAACTAGCCATATACAATAAGGCAGCAATATATTGGAAGTTCTTGTATTTTCTGATGAGGTGAAGCAAGGTTTATTTGCAAGCTCTTTGGGATCATTTACTTTCATTGCCTCCCCATCTGTTTCAGTTTGTTTGTCATCTTTAGCACAATGGAATGGCAGCCTATCTAATTTAACCTGCAGTCCTCACTTCATTCAACTAGGTCAATGGCTGGTTATGAAAGATTTTATTCATTTTTTTATCTTTTTTTTTTTTAATATTCACTGAGATATAACTGGTCAACTAGTAAGAAGTAAATATGTCTCATAGAAAAAGTGTTCTTTATAAAACCTTGGTAAGATTCAGAGGATTTAGTAGCTTTTTTGTGGAAGTGTCATTAATATTAAACTATGATGTTGTTTTCCTAAGTAAGACCTAGATCCTCCAGACAATCACTTTTCACGAAATGAAAACAAAAAACAAACCAAAAAACAATCATGGATAACTGTTAACACCAGTTAATACTGAGGAGTGGAAACAGGGGAATACTGCCTTTTACTATTTTATGCCCTACTATATTGTTTGAACTTTTAAGCAATGAGACTTCTTATCTGTGAATTATAAAATAAAACAGAGGCGCCTGGGTGGCTCAGTGGGTTAAGCGTCTGCCTTGTCTGCCTTTGGCTCAGGTCATGATCTCAGAGTCCTGAATTTGAGCCCGGCGTTGGGCTCCAAGCTCAGTGGGGAGTCTCCCTTTGCCCCTCCCCCCACTTGTGTACACTCTCTCTCAAATAAATAAATAAAATCTCTAAAAAATAAATAAAATAGGGGCGCCTGGGTGGCTCAGTCGTTAAGCGTCTGCCTTCGGCTCAGGTCATGATCCCAGGGTCCTGGGATCGAGCCCCGCATCGGGCTCCCTGCTCAGCAGGAAGCCTGCTTCTCCCTCCCCCACTCCCCCTGCTTGTGTTCCCTCTCTCGCTGTGTCTCTCTCTGTCAAATAAATAAATAAAATCTTTAAAAAAAAAATAAAATAAAATAAAATAAAATAGAAAAGGTAGTTCAGGAGAGATACAGCTTTATGCTGATTCTGTGTAATAGACGTGTAGCCAGTGCCCATGACAGTGGAACCAAAGGGGGCCATGTACATACAGCTCCCGTTCTGTTCCGCTCTTTTTGAACAGTTGTGAGAAACCCTGAACCATTTACTTCCTGCCTTTTACTAATTTGCCTTTCTTTCCTTTGTTACTCCTTCTATTTACTAAGGAGAATCCACATAACATAGAATTATTCATTTTAAAATGAACAGTTCAGCGCCATTTAGTACATTCACAATGGTGTGCAACCACTGCCTCGATCAAGTTTCAAAACATTTTCACTACCTCAAAAGTAAATCCTGTATCGAATAAACAGTTACTCCCCGTTCCTCTTCCTTAGCCCTTGGAAACTGCCATTCTGCTTCCTGTCTTGATGGATTTCCCTCTTGCAGAAATTTTCTACAAACCAAATTACTCCATATGATGGCCCTTTGTCTCTGGCTTCTTTCACTTAACATAATGTTTCCAAGTTTCATGCATGTTGTAACATGTATCAGTACTTCATTCTTTTTATGGTGGAGTTATATTTCATTGTATGGATATACCACAATTTGTTTTATTTATTCTACCTTTTGACTATTGTGAATAGTTCCGTATAAAAAATTAATGTACATATCTATTGAATATCTATTTTCAGTTCCTTTGGGTATATACCAAAGAGTGGAATTGCAGGCTCAGATAGTAATTGTATGCTTAGCTTTTGAGAAACCACCAAGCTCTTTTCTACAGCATGTTACTCATTTTTAATTCTTCATGTTTTCTCTTCCATTCTTGTCTCCTTAACACTGCTTTTGATAAGGGAGGCAGTTGTAGTGAGGGCACCTGACTCATGCTGCAGGACTGCCTCTTACTAATCATGAACTTGGGCAAGTCACACAGTTCTTGAAGGCTCATTTCCCTCACCTTATAATATGGGCACACTGTAATGTAGGATAATGTTTACTTCACAGGGTGTTAGAAAGAGTAAATGTTATAACGTAAGGAAAGTGCTTGGACATTAAACATTCAATACTTACCAAAACATGAGTAGAGTCAATTTTTAAAGGTGTGGGAGAGCATTCTGCAATCTCTTGAACATCTCCCTCCTTATCCAGTTCTGCACTGGAAGTCCACATCAGCTAAAGCACAATCATGCAATTATAAGCATATTCAAATTTAGGTGAGAAAGATGTAAATGAAGAAGGATGTCTACATCAGTTCAGTAGTTATGCTTTATTCAACTTTATTGCTTCTAGGACTAAAACATCAGTCTGTTAGGAGAGAAAGCTCAATTTGGAAATTCTGCAAGTTCTGAATGATGAACATTTGCTTTCTAGGGATTCCACTCTGCATTCATATAAAACCATCATCACTCTCTGCTCACAATCCTCAAAGGGTACCGCATCTCTTTGGGAGGAAAATAGGATCATAACAATGGCCTCAGAGGCTTCCGTGATTTGGTTGATACCCAATCTCTGTCTTCACCTTCAACCACTGACCTCCAAGGTCATCCTGCTTTCATGACACTGCCTTTCCTACCCCACCTTCATGTACATGCCAATACAGGCTTTGCATTTCTTCTTTCTGGAATATTCCATCCATAGACATCAACATAACTAGTTCTAGAGTTCTTTCAAATCAACAGTGAATTAGTACCTTAAAAGAGTTTTCTCTGAACATCTTATATAAAACCATTTCCCTTCCCTACTGCTACTTTCTATTTTCTTGAATTATTTTTTTGCCTTTGTCATAGCAGTGGCTATTGTCTGCGGTTTTATGTGTCCATTTATTTATTTCTTTTATTGTGTATCTTTACCCCTTAGTATATAAGTTTATGAGGACAACCCCCCTCCTCCGCTTTTTCTTTTGTTCACTGCTTTTCACTCAGCATCTAAAATAATGCCTGGTACAGAGTAGGTGTCTCAATAAATATTTGTGCAAAATGACCATTTATATAATTAATAATACTGCAAAATCTTAAAGTGCTTTCTCAGAAACATTACCATCATTATGCAAAAATAAATTGCTCATTGATGCCAAATTAAAACTTTTGTTAAACTCTCCCCTTATTTTCCAAGGAAATATGAAAGATTTAAATGTAGAATATGTGTTCATGTAAGTTGTAAACTCCCACAAGGCTGAGATTCTGTCCTTTTACATTTGTTATAGGAAATAGCCTATTATGAGTGCTGAATTAATATAGATCATGATTGATTTAAAATGCATGGTGTTTTGCCCTGGTATTCAGCCAACCTCTATATTCAATTAAATAATCATTACAGTTGCCCGTGTTTGTGCATTACACTAATGTAAGAACTATACTTGCAAAGGCTGGATTTTATTCTGGGATGATGTAGGCATCATCCCAAGTTTGGGTAAGATGCAGAAATGTTCAATTCTGTCCTCAAAAATTGGTCTGTGCAGAGTAAGGGTCAACTCACACAAGCACCTACTTTTAAAATCTCCTTGTGCACATAAGAGAAAACAAAGAGATCCTTCGTTTCTATCGAGTTTGGGGGATAATTTGGAGATCTGGTTTGCATTAAATTTAACTGTAAAATGTGTCACTTCTCCTCATAGTTGAATCTGCAGGCAGCATATCGTTCTGTAGCTGATTCACCTGCTCTGCCAGGTGTCCTCACCCACCATATGTATAAATATTTGTCTAAATTCTTCCTTTTTTATCATTCTGTTTTTGTGTATATTAGAAGAACCAGAGCCAATTTGCTAGGGAAGAACAACTTTTCCAGTTTTCTTTGGCTGTTAATGACTTGGGTCTCTCTGAATAGTCCCTCTTGTACTTGGCTGATATGAGACAAATTTCTCTGAGCTAAAAGCAGGCTCAGCACATTAAAAAATAAAATAAAAAGGTAGCCTATTTTCTTTCTAAGTGTCTCAAGTTGGGTAGATGTGTGAGCTTCTTCTCCACATGTCTGTTTCTCTGAGAATCATTTCACACTTACCTTTTTTATGTGGTGACAAGGTTATTGGCTTTGAAGTTGGTTGGACTTGGATTTGAGTTTCACCTTTTTCACTCCATACTTTTGAGACCTTGAACAAATTGCTTGATCTCTCTGGACCTTAGCTTGCCCATCTATCAAATGTGAGAAAATGCAGTGGAGAGTTGCCGTGAAGCATTTCCTTTGGATCACAGGTTGGAGAGACCTTCCCTGATGACCCAGCCAAAAGCATAACCCTGCTCCAGTTCATGGGAAACATGTGACATGGTGTCTGCTCCCCAGTGGTGGCTGAGTTCGTAAATCCACCTTTATCTTGTAAAGCTCACAAAAGGGGGTGCTGAGACCCCAGAGCCTCATTGGTTAGTCATGTGTTTTGCTAGATTAATGAATTCAGACAGCCGAGGATCTAAAATGGACATCCATATTCTTGAAAATAAGATAGAGTTCTCCATTTGGACAGGGCTTAGCAAAAAAGTAGACCCCAAAAACTTAACAAGCAAATGAACAAAAAACAAACAAACCAAAACGCAAACACACACACAAAGCAAACTCAACAGAAGTCAGAAAGTTGAATCTAATCCTCCAATATTCAAATAAAATCACTAAATAGTTCCTGATTTCCTGTTTATTTTTTGTAAGGAAGGAAAGAATCTCACCTACCACATTACTGATTTTTTTTTTGTCAGTGAATTTGGTTTTCATATGGATTTTGTCTAGACGCAGTTTGGCACGGTGAGCAGCTAAAAATGAGAAGTTTCTTTCCTTCTTCCACTAATTAGCTGAATGAAATTAACAGGGTTTGTAAGTCATGTCCTTGAAAAATAACCTTGCCTCATTTAATTTTTAATCATTATTATTATTTGGGAGAGACAGATGGATGTTTATTAGACTGTTTCATCTCGTAGGTTCCCAGCAATTCATGATTTCCCTGCTTATTTGGGTCTTACAAGTTGGGGAAAAAAAAGTCCAAAAAGGCTATGGTTGTTTTTCAGCCAGCTTGACCTGTCCTGTGTAAATTGGATAGAAAAGTTTGGGGGATATTTTCTGAGGTTCTTATGGCAGCTTTTCTAAAAATGTAACTTATTAACATTGAATTACATTTGCAAGTTAAGTGAAAATGTCTACAGAGGCAGAACATTTAAAAAATCATAGGTTTATTTGTATGGACTTGGAAGTCACTTAATATTTCTGAGTTTTGCTTTTCTCATCTGTAAAATAGACATAAAAATGTCTAACTTTCAGATTGCACATAGGATTAAGCTAACTAATGTACACAATGTATTCAGCCCAAGGTTCCCCGGCTATTTCTACCTTATTCTTTTTTAAAAGAAAGAAAGAAGTTGCTACAACTATGTATTACATTATACTGAACTATAACCTAGTACTTTGGTTTCCTCTAGACTTTTGGCTCTTGATTCCTTATAAGACACTACTTGATTGTCTTATTTAACTTTTACAACAAAATGCCAATCTATGCACATGTGTTCAAGTCATAGAAACTTGATAGTAAAATAAGAATAACATAATCTTGCAGGCAGGCCAGACACCATGCTGGAACTCTTCCTGTATCACCTAATTGTCAAGAGAGATTTGTTAGTATTTGCTAATATAAGGGGGATGATTTGAACATCCTTTTTTCTTAAAAAGATTTTATTTATTTATTCGACAGAGAGAGAGAGAGCACAAACAGGGGGAGTGGCAAGCAGAGGGAGAGGGATGAGCAGGCGCCCAGCCTAGCAGGGAGCCAGACGCGGGGCTTGATCCCGGGAATCCAGGATCATGACCTGAGCCGAAGGCAGACGCCCAACCGACTGAGCTACCCAGGCACCCTGATTTAAACATCCTAATATTGCATATAGACTTTCCTTTTATTCCTTTCTATAGTCTAACTGGTATTCTCAAGCTTCATGTGCATAAGAATGCTTCTTTAAATTGTATATAGGAGATTTGTGAGACTCTCTCAACTGTTTTCTTTATAATAGCTGGTTTTCACCCTTTATACAGATTTCAGAATTTAATGCTGTTATAAGATGTAACATTACATCCAAATAATGGCAGCAAATAATTCCAAGTAAATTAACTCTAATGCCATGGGAATAAGTATTTAGCATTTGTTAAAGAGTCTCATGGCACAGGCTTCAGTTAGCAAAAGTTCTTTTTGAGGTTAGGCTCAATTGACTTTTTTTCCATTTGGCCAAGTTGGCTCCTTCTGGTATTAAGTCATTCCTCAATCTTGGTTACCCTTTCTTCTCAGCTCTTGCAAAGGCTTCCTCTTCTTTTCTCCTTGCATTTAATTCCTTATCTTAATACCCTTCACAGATTCCTGGAGACTTAGCTTGATTTTGCAGCTACTCACTGGTCCAAGGACTGTGCCCTCCACTTACTGTCCCTTAGGCTGGCTCCTACCCGACTGGACTTACCTCCATCTCTACTGTCAGGCTTTCCGGAACTCTGCAGATTCTTGTTTCTGGATTCCCTGTTGATCCCATTAGCTCTGCGAGAATGTCTCTGAGGTGATGCCAACCTCCTGCCTGGCCTACACACATACTCACTTCTATACCTGATACTGGAGAGAAGAGGACAGATCCCAGAGAATGTTTTAATTCTCTTGTAGGCTCATCTTTTCAGTAATTCTACTTACAAGTGGAGTAAGGGAACCCTACTAGAGAGCTTTGCAAAAGAGTAAACATCTGACAGCTTCAGTAATGTAACATGAGTGACTGAAGCAGCCAAATTCCAAAAAGGAATATATTTGACTCTGATTCTCTTAAATCCATCTGTTCAAACTGGCTGTAATACAGCTAGCTGCATGCAGTTTTAAATTGGAGCACATTAGGAAATGCAGCTTTATGGCTAGAGATAGGCATGATACTAATGAAAAAAAAATATTCAGAGTTTCCCATCACCCCTCTGATACAGTAATCTGGGCTCCTGGGATAGGAGAGTCACAGTCTAAAAGCTCCTTGGGAAATTACTTCAGTTAGAAATGGAACAATACCCACCCAGGTCCATTTCTCAAAAGTCTCAAACAGGGTCTACATAGGCCGTTACCTTTACGATGACTAACCAAGATGCATTGGTTACAGTTCTTTAGTTACTCTCTGTTTTCACATTTAGATGTCTTCCTTTGCCAAGTTTAGAAAGGAGGAAAAAATAAATTAATCCTCTGGAGCTGAAACAGAAACATTTGGTCTTCTGTAATCCTCAGTTCTTAACCTAATGTGGCAGCTCATAGGGAAACTGTCGGATCTGCAATCCTAATTACGCAAAGTTGCCTCCCATGTGTACACATGTAACCATGAGGAGTGAATGTACATCGACAACTCATCTTCTCTGTTGTATGGCTCCAAACATCCTTACTGTGTATGGGGCTTTTTCCCCGTGACTCTCCGGTAGGCTACATATGGATGCTTAAGTAGTTATTGCCAGAGTAGAAATGAGTCTATTCTGAGAATGTCCCTAAGGGCTGTTGAGACAAGCATGAATCTATGGCACTAAAATATTTTGTGAAACATGGGGTGGCATGAGTTTAGTTGAATGTGGCTTCTCCAAGACCACATTCACTAAGATTGTGAAACCCAAAAGCAAGGGACCCCACTAAATACGTTGCACCAAAAAAACTCTATTGACTTCTTAAGAAAGAAAAAAACAATGAAGGAATGTTCTCATTAACAACTGCTCCCATGATAATCGAGTATGCTCTTTTATTCTGACCTGGAAAAATTCATATGATATGTGTATGTGTCCAGATGTAAACACATATAGACACATGTGCATATATATATATATATATATATATACACACCACAGGTACTGCTACGAAATCAATGTGGGCAGACGGCAAGTCATCAATCAAAGCTTGCTGGACTGAAAATAATACCATGTGTAATTGACCTGCTAAGACAAATATTTTCTCATTTTACTCTAATTATAATTGGTGGAGGGATTTTAATAAAATTGACACAGTCAATCACACTGGGGAAGAAAACCTTCCGAATCTAGAGTATTGGTAATAGGTAAGGAATTTAACATTTATTGCAGAAGAATTTGGACTTTGTGTTCATTATATCCTTGAAAAGTTGTGATTTGGAAGGCAGGGGTCTTTCATTTTCTAATCAAAATCTGATTCTTTATTGGCAGTAATAAACTTAGCCGGTCTCCTTCATAACAGGGCAATAAACTTAGCCGGTCTCCTTCATAACAGGGCAAAATACTAATAAGGCCACCAGCTCTGAAAGTCTTTAAAATCAGATAGAGGGGCGCCTGGGTGGCTCAGTCGTTAAGCGTCTGCCTTCAGCTCAGGTCATGATGCCAGGGTCCTGGGATCGAGCCCTACATCGGGCTCCCTGCTCAACAGGGAGTCTGCTATTCCCTCTGCACCTGCTCATGCTCTCTCTCTCTCTTTCTCTGTCAAATAAATAAATAAAATCTTTTTAAAAAAATAAAATAAAATCAGATGGGAGAGGCAGCTCCTTTCTCATCATTTCTGCCATTTTCTTCCCCAGGTCTCATACTCAATTCTTGCAGAAAGCAAATGTTCTTCATGGGACCATCTCAGTCTTTTCTACTAATTCTTCTAATAGCAGAGGAAACCAACCTTATTCTCTAGGAGGCAGGGAGGCGGGGAGGGTGTGGGCATGTCCTGCATGTATCTTACCATAAAAAAAAAAAAAAATTATCTCAAGTCTTATGTATGATTTTAATCACATAATTCATGTACTTTTTATTTTATTTTTTTTTTTTTATTTTTTTTTTTTTTAAAGATTTTATTTATTTATTTGAGAGAGAGAGAATGAGAGACAGAGAGCATGAGAGGGGTTAGGGTCAGAGGGAGAAGCAGACCCCCCGCCGAGCAGGGAGCCCGATGCGGGACTCGATCCAGGGACTCCAGGATCATGACCTGAGCCGAAGGCAGTCGCCCAACCAACTGAGCCACCCAGGCGCCCAATTCATGTACTTTTTAAATTCAACTTTAACATATGTGTATATTTTTACATGAGCCCCCTCCTTCCAACTGAAGGAAGTTGATTGTTTGCCGTGAGTATCTGGTGGATTTTAAAAGGCTTTGGCAGAGGAATCAATATAGGCCAATTTTAAAACCTTGAACTTTGCCTAATTCTAGCTTCTCATCTGCTAGGGGCTCACCACGAATCAACCCTGTGATAATCACTGGCCTGTGAGTCCATCTCCAAATATCCTTTGCTAACCAATCCAATCTGGGCCTCAGTTTCTACTCTGCCTTACCTCTGAACTCCAAGTTATGACAAAGAAAAAGTAGACTCTCAACTCTTGTTTGGATTCAAAGGAAGTTATACCCATTTGGCAAGCTCTTTCTGTGGATCAGCACCGAATGGTCCTATACCTTACGACAGGCAAGAGCCCACCTGACAGTTTTGCTTCCATTTGATGAAAACTCCCCCTATGGATCCCCATGGGGCCTGGTGTAGCTGGAGCCCCTTCTGGTCCCATCAGAGGCAGTGGCTGCAGCCTGAGTCAGGAAACAGTAGGGTTGATCAATGCAGAATAACTCTTTTTAGCTGTGATACTGTTAATCTCAAATATACTATCAGCCTGTTGAATTGAAATGCATTCACCGATTAGTCCTCAATAAATAACATTGACTACTTTACAGTGGGATTTATGTGGCTTCCCACTTATTAAAAATTCTGGAGGACCCACTTTTGAAGATGACCTTTTTACCTGTGCTTGATGGCATGTATTTTGCAAAGTGGAAATAGAGTTGTTTAGAATGGAAAGTCCAAATCACCTCTTTCTCTCAGTTCCAACTATACAGGGTATCCCAGATGAAGACCACCCTAGACATGTTGTGTTTCCTCGTTTGAGTCCACTCATTTGCCTCACACCCAATCTAGCTGCTAACTTTAGCTCCTCAGGTAGTTCCACTAAAAACCTACTTCACCAAGACTTATTGAAGTTTTGACCTGGGCAGAGGTATACCATGTACCTCATACCTTTCTTGGGCAGTGGGTCAGAAAAGTTAAAAGTGCTGACTGGAACCAGAATTCATAAACATTTTTTTAAAAGATTTTATTTACTTGTTTGAGAGAGAGAGAAGAAGGGGAGCAGAGGGAGAGGGTGAAGCAGGCTCCCCACTGAGCACAGAGCCCAATGCAGGGCTTGATCCCATGACACTGAGATCATGACCTGAGCTGAAAGAGTCAGATGCTTAACTGACTGAGCCACCCAGGTGCCCCTGGAACCAGAATTCTTCCATTCCCACTTCCTATGTGACCTTGGGTAAATTACTTAATCTCTCTGTGCCTCAGTTTTCTCTTTTAAAGTGGGAACACAAGTAATTTCCATCTCAGAGTTGTTGTAAAAAATGAATTAATTATTACATATGAGGCATATGGAACATTCCTGGTCCCAAATAAGTCTTCAGTGTCAGTCACTTTTATTATCTCATGGCTCTCTCTTTCTCTTCCTTCCATTCTCTTATTTCATCATCCTCCACAATCAGGCATATGTTCCTTTTTCTTCTGGGATACATTCATGCAAGGTTTTTCTTAAGTAACCATGTCCTGAGGATCTTGCCAGTTACCCAAGAAATTTACTAAAGTGTTTATTCAAGTCCCTCAGGAAACTATTCTGGAAAGTAAGATTGCCCCTGTGAAGAAGAAAGGAAGCTCCTACATCTGTAGAAGCTTCAAGGACATGGTCGTATTGTTTTTGGGTTTCTCAATCCCAGCATACGATAGCCAGTCATTTTTTTCTTCTCAATCTCTTCCCTGAACATACCTTACATTTTCTGGCCTCTCTCTCCACACACATTCCATTATTCCTGCCTAAAATGCCAATTCCCAAGTTTCCAAATGGCCAAGTTATACACATCCTTTATGACCCATTCCATATATTACCTCCCCACTCATAAATCATTCTCGACTCTGCAACTCAGAGGCATTGCAAAAGTCTCAAGCAGTGTTTATTACTTTGTTTTATAATCAGGTGTGTGTATATACTTATCTTTCTTTTGGATCTCCAAGCATCTTAATGGCAAGGACTTTGGGCGACCACCTTAGTTTTACAATGTCAACTGCAGGGTACACACTCAATAAGTATTTACTGAATAAGTATTACACCTGTGTGTGAAAGGGAGAGTTTCAGTCAATTTCCCCTCCTGGGCATTGGGAATAGCCAACAATAAACGGCGATTAGAAATACATGGTTTGTGGTCAGTCTAACTTCTGCATTCTTCTGCCAGAACCTAGGTGCTCAGATGGAACAACTCTGCATGGCACTACCAGTATAGTGATCTCTCACTGTGCTTCCAACAAATCCACACTTTAGCTGAAGGAAACTCTTCCAGTGACCTGATTTCACACAGTTATTTTGTGTCTCTGGGGAGTAATTACCCACCATTTTCTAGCACAGTAGGAGACAAGGACTTTGCCTTTCATCTCTATGGTCCCAGAATCTAATGCAGTGTCTGTTCTTACTGGATGCTCAATAACCATTTGTGGTTGGGCAAATGAATGGATTCACACTCCCAGTTGCTATATGAATACATATTTGATGACACTGTGCCTAAAAGGTAGAGGAAGACACTCTGGGAGTGTGTCGCTAAATGATTCTGCAGTATAACTCAACTGACTACTATCATCCTACTGAGGCAGGGAGGAGACGTTGATGAATACTTTGGTAGAACTTGTAGACACGTGACATGGAAGTAGTTAGATGAGTAACATAGCCTTTTTCTCTCCTTGCTGGAAGGACCTAGAGCTGAGCACACATCAGTATTCATATTTATTACTACCATTACTATTAAATTATTTAACATGAATTTACTACTGAACTCACTAGACCTTATAAACATCAAAAAAATAGACAACTCTGGCTAAGAACAAGATAGATATCCAAAAAGATTTCAAGGATGTGCTGTGATACTTAGACTTTAGGTTTATCTAAGATGTGCACAGAGCATGGAACATCATATATCTCCTCTGAAAATATCTTAAATGCTATGACATTAGCCACTTGCTTATAATTAAAGTATGTTGCCATTTCACCAAGCTTTCATTTACAGAAGAAAGTGCAAATTCCATTCCCCTTGAACTTTAGCTACTTCCAACTTTTTTCTTTGTTCTTTTCTTTAAAGCTTTGCAACAAATGCATCCCCATATGCTTATATTAGTTCATCTAGTATTAAACATATTGGCTGTGCGAAATGTTGGCACCCATTAATAAATGTTTTCATTTTTTCATTCTCTCTCTTTTTTTAACTTTAGATTCTTCCTTTGACTACATAAGCAACAGCTGTCTAGCTGCCTGCACAAGACTGGATCTAATGCCTCTACAGAAATCTAGGTCAAAACACTTGGAATGCATGAATATCAAACAGAGTTTTCAAAACAGCAAATGAATACATCTTTAACTGGTGACATTTTCCTGTAGCATATGGCTGCAAGCTCAGGGGACTGGATGCTTTTTTGATGAATATGTTCCATCAAAAACTAGGGGATGGCAGTAGGCTTTTGCCACCTTCTGTTTTACCTTATGAAATGATAATACAAATGCATAGATAGATACAATGATCACAAGGCTTTTACCTTCAGACCTATTCTAAAGATGTGTTTTCCTGTTTGGATGAGTTGCTTTGTCTTTGACTAGGTTTGGATTTATACATGACTGCCAAAGGTGACAACCAGTGGGAGCCGTTGTCTTTCCTGGGCAGAATTTGATTGGTGGGAACCTTCAAAAAATTGAACTGAAAAGTAAATATTTACCAAAGAGAGGAATTGGGGAGCTTGGTCACATGAGTAACTTATAGCCACAGCAGCAAAATATTGGTCTGAATCCCTTGTCAAATGTCAATATTGAGAGGCTGGTTAATCATTTACCAATGAGGAATACAGAGAAAAAGCCCAAGGAAATTGGAGGCTGACTCCCTAATTCTGAATCTGCCACCAATAATTCAATGTGGCTCTGGACATATCCTTGCATCTCTGTGACTTCCCTGTCCTTCTATTTTGTGAAATGACAGGACAGGACCACATTATCTGTATGGTCTCTCCGAGCCCTAAACTTCCAGGTTTGTAAGTTCATAAAGTTTATAAAGTTGTTTTATTGTTAAATGCGTCATGTTGATTGAAATAACAGTGACAGAGAATAGGCTTTGATTTCTTTCTTTAGTTGACTGAAGATTTGTTTCTTAAAAAGAAAAATTGTTTAGAATCCTCCCTCATCCTTATTAGTAAAAGAAGACAACAGTGGAGCTGTGCTGGTTAAGCCGGGGAGGGAGGAGGGATGTGCCCGTGGCCTCTCTGAACCCCACTTCACAAGGCAGCACCTGAAACCTGTATGGGGAAAGCCTGGCTCCCTACCAACCTCACTGTAAAAACCAGTGGCTGAGAAAATGAGTGTGTAGGGGTATTTTACTAGTAATGGTGGTGATAGAAGAAGGAAGTGTTGGAAACTGAATTTTTCTCTTTTACATTTAGCAAATTTGTATTAAGCAAACAGTGCATTTCAGCTGCAGGTTAAACTTTAAATCTGATGTTCTGCTCCTGGTTCGGCTTTTGTTTACAAAAACAACCAGTAGCACTTGTGAGTATCACAAGAATTTACAGGTGGGCCATTTTATTCACAAAGTTGACTAGTCACTTCTCTTGATTTGATGGTGCCCCAACAATATTCTTGAAATCTCATTCAGAAAAATACTCATTACTTTCAAATAACTAGAGGTGACTTCCTCCCTCCAGACTCATCCTGTTCCCCACCTAATCCTGTTACAAGCCTTTCTAAGCAGTTTATGCAAATAAACTTGCATGTGTACATATGTATGTGTGTGTATGTATGTGTATGTATGTGCGTTCCTTTTTGGTGAGCTGATAGTGTATGGTACATACATAAAAGCACTTTGCTTTCTATGTTTAATAATATGTCTTAAATATCATACCTCAACATTAGTGTGTAATCTACATCTTTGTAAATGCTTCACAGTCCTTTATTATGGGTGTATAAAAATTTCTATGCCAATTCATCTTAAAGGACATTTACATGGTTGTACTTTCATTTTTCCTATTTACTTACAAAGTAGCAATGAATATCCATGTGATATTATAAATATATGTGATAATATCTAAAGGCTAATCTCCCAGAAATAATCCTGTTGGATTGAAAGATATGTACACACTTAATTTAGGTGTAGAGTGCCAAATCATATTTAACTACAGTTATTATTTTCAGTTTGTTAAATTATGACTGTAGTCGAACATCTTTTCATATGTTTAAAAATTACTTGTATGTAAAACTCTGTTCATATTCTTTGTCCATAAATGGAGTTAGGACAACTTAGTAGCCATCTGGAAAAAAAATAAAATTGTATTCCTACTTTATTTCCAACACCAAAATAAACTCCAGATGGACCAAAGATTTTATGCTAAAAATAAATGCATTAAAGTACTATTAGAAACATAAGAAGATGTTTTTTGTAAGTAATCCCATACTAAGGAAGGTCTTTCTAAGCATAATAGAAAACCTCAAGGAACGATTCTAAAGATGTATAAATTAATAAGTCAATATATATTGAAAAAAATAAAAGGTGAATGACAAAATTAGGTAAATGACAATAACACATTTGACCAAAGTTGATTGTTTTCAATAATTTGTAGCCTTAAAATGTTGTACCATCCAGGCTCAGGATGTAGAAAGTTGGAAAGAGATTGTTGCTCTCACCACAACAAGCAAAATAAACTGGATAGGCTACAAAATTATAGTTTATTTTAAAAACATCAGAGGAACAAGAACACAAAGAAAGTTAAATTAATTCTAGAAAGCTAAGATCCCTTGATAGATTACAATAGACCAACAGCTGCTGTCTTCTCTGATGGAGCTCAGGAGGAAGAGGGCAGGCCATAGATAAGAGTAAGGAGAAACCAGCCTAACTTTTAATGGCCTTTTAATGGTTCTATGTGGGCTGGCATGACAGATTAGAATTCCACAGCGCATCAGCCTCATAGCGGGCCTGTCCGTATCCTCCAATTCTTCCCGCATCTTCACTGACTACTTACAGGTGCTTCACTGAAAGCTGGTGACATATTAGGGGAGCTGAGAGTGATCTCTGCTGATCAGAAGAAATGAGAGAAACCGCTGAAGACATACAGCCCTTCCCAGAGAGAGCAAGGCAGTTACCCCACATGCAGACATACATACATGATTAACATATTGTGGGATTTTGCTGGGTTTGAACTTTATGAAGGGAATATATCATTCTGTAGGTAGTCTTCTGGAATTTTCACTTAAATGATACCAAGACTCATTCATAATATTAAGTGTGGCTGTGTTCCATTGCATTTTATTTCACTTCATTTATCCTCACTGCAATTCCTTTGTGTAACTATACCTTAGTGTTTTTATCCATTTGCTTGTTGATGAACCCTTACATTGTTTCTGGATGACTAAAGTGACGCAGTAGGCATTCTTGTACATATGTGTAAGTTCCTGTTGTGTGTGTACTTAAGTGTGGAAATTCCGGGGTACGCAAGTATTCAACTTTATAAGATAATGCCAAATTATTTCCCAAATTTGTCACAGCGGTTTACACTACCACAAGCAAAATACAAGATTACATTGAATCACTTCCTCTTCAACTCTTGGTATTATCAAGAATTCTTGATTATTACAATATGAATAATTGTCAACAACTACCTTAATTGGTGTGGATTTATACCTCCCTGATTAATGATGTTGATGTTGTGATGTTGAAGGTTTTATCATGTGTTTACTGGACATATAGGTTTCCTCTTCTGTGAACTGTCTCTCATATCTTTTGCTTACTTTTCTACTGAGCTTCACTTTTCTTAATGATTTGTAGGAGTTTTAACCTCTTGAAATATATGTATTGCTGGGGCACCTGGGTGGCTTAGTCTGTTAAGCATCTGCCTTTGGCTCAGGTCATGATCTCTGGGTCCTGGGATCGAGAGCCCCACCAGGAGGGCTCCCTGCTCAGCGGGGAGTCTGCTTCTCTCTCTGCCTCTGCCTGCCCCTCCCTGCTGCTTGTGCATGTGTGTGAGAGTGCCTGTGCGTGGGCGCGCAGGCTCCCTCCCTCTCTCAAATAAATAAAATCTTTAAAAATATATGTACGTATTGCAAATATCTTTCAGTATGTTATTTTGTGTATTTTCATTTTCCTTTTCTTGATTAACAGCTTTCATTTTCAATGATCTTACATACATTTCAGTTACATATTGAAGTTCTGTATATGCATGGGCATTTCTGGTTTAATATTTATTCCACAATTTCTCTTAATTGCTATAGCTCTACAATATGTTTTATAGCTATAACATAGCTATAGAATATGTTTTTTAATATGTTTTAATATCTGATAGGGGTAAAACCGTCTACATTTTCTTCTACCTCAGAAAATATTGGTGGGAGACAATCCCTTGTTTTTCATATAAACTTCTGAAAAACGTGTCAAATTTCCTGAAGAAGTCTATTGGAAATTTGATTGGGACTCCATTAAAAACATTCATCAATTTGAGGAGATTTGATCTCTGAAGATATTTTCTCTTGTTATGAATATGTTCAACTTCTCCATTTATTTAATGAATTTCACTGAAGTTTTAAAGTATTCTGAGCATAGGTCTTTACCATTTTTGTTAGGTTTATACTTGATATTTTATAATTTTGGCTTCTATAGCAAATGCTGTACTTTGTAAAAATGTTTTCTAGTTATTTGTTGTTAGTGTACAGAAATGAGATTGGCAATGGATATCTAACCATTTTGCTAAACTCAAATTATTTCTAATAATTTGTTGATATTTTAGGATTCTACATAGACCATATCTACTGCAGAATGATCAGATTCATTTTTTCTTTCCAATCTTAATAACTTCTTCTTTTCTTATTGTGCTGGCTAATATCTCAAAACAATGTTGTGTAAAAGTGGTGATATTGAGCATTATTTTCTTTTTCTTATTTTAGAAGTTATCCTCAATATTTCTCTATTAGAAGATGTTTCTCACTCTTCAGCTTAAGGAAGTACTCTTCTATGTATATATCTTCATCTTTTTCAGTGGTTTTACCTCTGTTTTATATTGCTTATAATATTGTACTAGCAAAATAATAATTATTAATAGTGGTGGCACTGGGAATTCCTCTAATATTTTAATTGTAACGATGGTTGTTGGTTGGGATAGAGATATAAATTTTCTTCCTTTTTTGAGGAGGAGGTTTTCCTAATATGCAAATATTAAGAACTCTGAAAAATAAATTAATTTTTCATATTATTCTCTGCTTTAAGATTTGTGAAGTGTAAGACTTAGTTTTTCTTTTTTAAGTTTTAAAAATTCACTTAGGATACTTTGTAGCCCAGCATCTTTTTTTATGAGGTTATTTTTTGTAATTTTTAAATCTTATATCTTTAGCTTTCTTTTAGTCACTTTCGTATTCTATTTTCTAGTAATTTTCTTTCACTGATGATTTTAAGTATTTTGACATAAATTTATACATATTTTCTTTTAATATCTTTTTTGATACCTTTCAATATCTTTTTTGATACCTTTCATATTCTTTATATATTTGTTAGGCTTTCTTTGTTCTACTTTTGATGTTATATTTGTCAACAATTTTTTTTCCCTCTCAAAAAATCAACCATAAATTTTCTGGGGGGGGGGGGGCGGAGATCAATATTCACTCTGCTTGTTCAATCAGTATCTTAATCTCTTTTTCTTTATTATTTTCTTCTTTCTTTTTACCTTAGGCTTGTTTGGATCTTAATTTGATTATATATTTACCTTAATGTAAATGTTTTATCCTCATTCTCCCTTATTTACTAATGAAAATACCTTCATAAGCTTTTATAAACTTTGTATTGTATCTGGTACCACTCGTTCTCAACTGGAGGCAATTTCACCTCCCAAGGGACATTTGGCCACTCTGAAGACATTTTGAAATGTTGTGACTTGCACTGGAGTGGGAGAGGGTACTGTTGCCATCTAGTTGGTAGAGGCCAGAGATGCTACTAAACAGCCTGCAAAGCACACAAATGTTCCTGACAACAAAGAATTAGCCAGACTGAAATGTCAGTTGTGCTGAGGTTGAGTAACCCTCCCACAGACCTTTGAGACATTCAGTTATTTTGATCAATATTATAAGCCATTCCAAGTATTATGGGCTCCCTTTTGATTTTTCCCTTTTTGATTATTTGTTAAAGATCAAAATCCAACAGCACTGACATGTGCTTTATTTGGCTAGCTCCATATTTAAAAACAAACAAACAAAAATTGCATCTTCTTAAATAGCATATGCACTCTATAGACTTCTAGTCTCTGACCGATACTTAGTATTATAATACTTCCCCTGGAAGAGTCACACTTTTGTATTACCCATCTGACTATTGCAGAAATTGGAGTTTGCACTCCTGAATTCTATACTGAATGATTTTCAGTCTCTTCCTTTTTTATTAATTTTCCTTTCCCTAAGGGGGACAATACATTTCCATTGGCAATAGTAGCTCGCTGAAGTATTGCAAGTGTTTCTCAAAGATATGCCAGTCCCAGGAAGGGCTGGTAACATCAAAGCTTTTGACATGGGATGGGTGATTTTTATAAAATCTCACCTCTATAGGGTGTCATGATGTCTGTTCTATTACCTAATCCAATAAATAATAATAATGATAATAAAAATCACTAATGTGTTAAATTACATAGTAATGTCTACTCCTTATTTTATGTTTTAGTATGTAGATAAAGCCCCAGTTGTTTCCCGTTGAAGATGCTGATAATAGACACACATGTATTTCAAAACAGGATATGACATGACTTTGTGTAGTACCAGGTTTACTAATATGACTACTATGGTGATTCAGGAGCCTTTGCATTATGGATTGTTTTTCTTGAACTTACTTAATACTCAATGGATGTAAATGTTTGATAATTATTTATTCAAATACAGTTATGTATCAAAAATGATTAAAGTTTCTTTTTGTGGAAGCAGCATCAATACCAAGATTTACTATTCATGAGTTATGAGATATTGACTTTTCTTTTTTTTCATTAACAAATTCTTCCATGTAAGTAGGTTAATGAGCTCAACACACAGATCATTCTAATAAACCATAAGTCAGGGAATAGAACTATTGATAAGAAATGACACAGAACAGGAATATTCTCAGACATTGAGAATCAATGTTGCAAATTTTTGTTTTGTTTTTCTTGAATTGGCAAACCACACTATCTAAAATGTTGAATATACAGCAGAATACAATTCATATTATTTTATATGGAGGGAAAAGTGGTAACATCAGTTTTTATAAAGTCTGAGAACTTCCTGAGCTTTAAATTAAGGAAGTATCTTACTCTTTTTTTTTTTGTTTTACTGAGTTATAATTGACATACATCATGTTTAAGTTTAAGGCATACAGCATGATAGTTTTGTTTACATATATTGAGAAAAGATCACCACAACAGTTTCAGCTAATATTCATCCTCTCATATAAATACAGTAAAACGAAAGAAAAAAAAGGAAAAAAGTTCTCTTTGATAAGAACTCTTAAGATTTACTCGAGAGTAACAACATTCCTATAAATTATACAACAGTGTTAACTATGGTCATCATGTATGTTATATCCTTAGTACTTACTATCTTATAACTGGAAGTTTGTAACTTTTGACTTAACCTTCATACACTTCCCTCTCCAACCCCCCCGCCCCCCCCCCCTCCCCCCCTGGTAACAAGTCTAATCTCTTCTAGAATGTTTGTCTGTTTGATTTAAATTTCACATATAAGCGAGATAATACAGTATTTGTCTTTCTCTGTCTGACTTATTTCACTTAACATAATGCCCTTGAGGCCCATCCATGTTGTTATAAATGGTCAGATTTTCTCATTTTTATTTTATGGACAAAACCTCTTTATTTATCTATCGATGGACACTTAGGCTATTTCCATATCTTGGCTATTGCAAATAATGCTGCTATGAACATAGGGATACAGATATTTTTTCGAGTTAGTGTTTTTGTTTTCTTTGGGTGTATTCCCAGAAGTGGCAGTTCTATTTTTAATTTTTTGTGGATCCTCCACACTGCTTTCCATAGTAGATGCACCAATTTACAATCCCACCAACAGTGTACAAATGTTCCTCTTTCTCCACGTCCACACCAGCATTTGCTATTTCTTGTATTTTTGATGATGACCATCTTAACAGGTGTGAAATGTTACCTCATTGTGGTTTTCACTTACATTTCTCTACTGAGTAATGATGTTGATTATCTCTTCATGTACCTGTTGGACTTCATATATCTTCTTTAGAGAAATGTCTAGCTAGGTCATTTGCTCATTTCCTAATTAGGTTGTTTTCTGCTATTGAGTTGTATATGTTCTTTATATATTTTGGTTGTTAATCCTTTATCAGACATATAGTTTACAAATATATTTTTCCCATTCCATGGGTTGTATTCTCTTTTGTGGGAAGGTTTCTTTTGCTGTGCAGAAGCTTTTTGGTTTGATGTAGTCTCACTTGTTTTATTATTATTATTATTAAAGATTTTATTTATTTATTTATCAGAGAGAGAGAGAGAGAGCACAAGCTGGGGGAATGGCAGGAAGAAGGAGAAGCAGGCTCCCCACTGAGTAAGGAGCCCAATGATGGGACTCGATCCCAGGAATCTGGGATCATGAACTGAGCCAAAGGCAGGTGTCCAACCGACTGAGCCACCCAGGCCTCCCTTTATTTTGTTGTTTGTGCTTTAAGTGTCGTATCCAAAAATTTATTACCAAGACCCATGTCCAGTTGCTTTATTCCTATGTTAGCTTCTAGGAGTTTCATGGCTTCAGGTCTTAGATGTAAGTCTTTCTTCCATTCTTAGTTAATTTTTGTGAAGATATAAGACATGAGTCCTATTTTGTTTTTTTACATGTGAATATCCAATTATCTAAGCACATTTACTCAGAAGACTGTTGGGGCACCTGGGTGGCTCAGTCATTAAGCGTCTGCCTTCGGCTCAGGTCATGATCCCAGGGTCCTGGGATCGAGCCCCGCATCGGGCTCCCTGCTCCGCGGGAAGCCTGCTTCTCCCTCTCCCACTCTCCCTGCTTGTGTTCCCTCTCTCACTGTGTCTCTCTCTGTCAAATAAATAAATAAAATCTTTAAAAAAAAAAAAAAAAAAGAAGACTGTCTTTTTTCCCTTAACTGTTCTTGGCTCCCTTGTCAAATGTTAGTTGACCATATTATGCTTGAGTTTATTTATGGGCTCTTGATTCTGTTCCATTGGTCCTGTTTTTCTTTCAGTACTAAACTGTTTTGATGACTATAGCTTTATAGTATAGCTTGAAATTAGGAAGTGTGATATCTCCTGCATTGTTCTTCTTTCTTAGGATTTCATTAATTATCCAGGGTCTGTTGGGTTCCATATAAATTTTAGCAGTGTTTTTTCCTACTTCTGTAAAGAATGTCACATAAATTTTGGTAGGGTTGCATTATATGTATAGGTGACTTTTGGTAGTATTGACATTTTAACAATATCAATTCTTCTAATCGACAAACTCCCAGTACTGGCTTTGCCCTAGGGGCAATCAGCTCTGCCCCCACCAGCCCTCTGCTAGAGCACCACTGGTCCAGAACAGCTTCCAGGAGTTTTCACCAGCCCTTCTGGTCAAATGGAGCTAGAAGACATACTCCACAGTGGGCGGGGCTGTAAGTCAGCTCCTTGCCTAGTTGTGGGCAAGCCAGGTTCTAGGGCAGCAAAACTCATTTGAGGATCTGAATCAGGCAGATCTGCACCCCTCTGAATTCCCTGGTCAGAGTATATCCCCAAATTGATTCTGTCAATGAGCAAAGGTGTTGATTGGGATTACTACTTGGGCACTGCAGATATGAAGTTGGTGCCCAGATCTGGGTGCTGGTTGTTGCATGCCCTCCACTCTTCTTGGTCACAGGCAGATTCCTAGTGGTTGAGCCCACAGATTCCCTTGCAGTCCCTGTGGTGAGAGATCAGAGTAGGGGCTCCCACAAATGTTGAGAGAGGTTGGATGTTCCCCCTGAGTTCTCTTTTCCCACTGGAGGACCTGGAGGCTCAGGGGAGAACTCTCTACATGGTACTGACTGACCTAAGGGAAGGGCAATATGGCCAATGTGTAGCCACAACTCTTACCCTTCTAATGCAGCCTGTTTTGGTTTCTGTGGTTCTGGCCGGTCTTCAGCCTCACCCCTGAGTTCTAGGATTCTCTTAGTAGTATCTTGTTCTTGAATAGTTGTTGTTCTTGTGAGGGCAGTGAAGTCAGGAACAACCTATGTTGCCATCTTGGTGACCTACCTTACTCTTTTGACACTGTTTTCCTTTCTGTAAAATGGATATAATTATTTCCACCCACATACTCTAGGAAGAACATTTGAAAAATTATGAGATAATCCAAGAATTTCCATTTACCTCTTATCCTCCTTCTTTTATCATTGAAGCAAGCATCTTTATACTTTTTGGCTCATTGAGAGTAAAAGAGATGTTTGCAAATAAATTGATTTCTCAAGAATAATGGCATTGTTCATTTAAAGTCCAAAATAGTCAATGCAAGATTTTTTAGATGGCAAATGAATTAGTTGCCTAAAAGTAATTATAAGTAACAGCCTGAATATTAAACTCAAAATTGATGGATGTGTTCTTTCCTTTCTTTTCACTTCTTTTTTTTTGGGGGGGGGGGCATTTGTTTAATGATTATAACAGTAACTGTAGAACAGAAGGCAAATATGAGAACCTAATATATCAAAATATCAAATTGGGAATTTTTCTTTTCTTCTGAGCAAAGATGCTTACAATGTGAACCTACAAATCAGTAAGCAATTAAATAGTGGTCTCCTCTGGAAGGGACCTCAGAAATCATTTACTCTCATTTTATAGATGAAGTTCTAACTTTTTCAAGGTCATACAAATAGCTAGCAAAGTTGAAAGTGGAGTCACCTTTCCTGAATCTCAGTTCTGTAGTCAAGTAATTCTCCAGTAGCAAAAGTCTGATTATTGGCTTGTTGATATTTATTCTTAAGTTATAATTGATATCATTCACTTGTGATGTTATTAGATTTCTTTAGTATATATGAGGATAGTGGTGACAAAGAGTCACCAGAATAAAGCCAATAAGTATGTTTAGATTTTGTGTGTGTGTGTGTGTGTGTGTGTGTGTGTGTGTGTAGAGGAGGTAGAAATAGGGGTATATTAATTATTATTTCATGTCTTAAAATATATTATTTTTGGAAAATACTAAACTAAATCCTCTTCTGAAATTCATAAATTAACAGAATGGCAAAGATTTCCTGTTTATGTAAGAAAATACAGAACAAGAAAACAAACAAGCAAAAGGTTTGTGGCTTCAGTGAATTGATAGATGGATAATAAGCCAACAATATAGTGTAGTTATCAGAAAGATAAAAGGATACAATGGCATTCTCATTGTATAAGTGATAGCTAAAGTAAAAATCCCAAATATTTGTCTATACATGTATTATATTAAACTAGGCTTTTTGCATATACTATTTTAAATCCTTACCTTGAAAGATAACGATCCTCACTTACAGATGAGAAAAGGTAAGTATCTAACACAAGGTTACTCAGCTCATTTTAGTGGCCAAGTTATCATTTGTTCCCAGGTCTGTCTGGCCCTCAAACTCATATCCATTTCATTATGCCTCTATGGGTTTAACTATTTATGTTGAGTCTCACGGGGGACATAAAGTAGACTAAAGTAGGTTCAGAGGAAGGATTTTAGGATGATGAAGCATCAAGATACCATGCCACATGAAGAACAGTTGAAACAATGAGCAAATTTTGCCAAGGGAATAATAGCATTAAGACAGTAAAAGCAAAAATCTAGTGAGCACTTTGTCATGTTGAGAAGAGTTTATATTTATTCTGTGTAGTGTATGAGCATAGATACTGGATCCCTTACTGGAAGCCAGAGGGGAGATTTACTTAATAAAACTAAGAATACTCCTTTGTTTTATGTAGAATGGGGGTGAGACAGAAAAGGGGAAAACATTTTTAAAACAGTTTTTAAGCATTAGAGAAGGTAAAAATTGAAAGTACTCAAAATGTAGTTAGATGAATGGGATGTTTTAGACTCTACTTCTACCTTGAGCATGATATTGAAGAAGGTGTTTAAAGTTTCTGTCAAACTAATAATTCACGATTCTACTTTTTACCACAGGTGTGTCAGAGACAAGGGGTCAAAGAGAAATACCATGTTTTATTACACTTGTTTCTTTTTTTTTTTTTTTTAAAGGTTTTACTTATTTACTTGACAGAGAGAGACACAGCGAGAGAGGGAACACAAGCAGGGGGAGCGGGAGAGGGAGAAGCAGGCTTCCTGCTGAGCAGGGAGCCTGATGTGGGACTCGATCCCAGGACACTGGGATCATGACCTGAGCCAAAGGCAGACGCTTAAGAACTGAGCCACCCAGGCGCTCCTACACTTGTTTCTTTTTTTTTTTTTTTTTTTAAAGATTTTATTTATTTATTTGACAGGGAGAGACACAGCGAGAGAGAAATCACAAGCAGGGGGAGCGGGAGAGAGAGAAGCAGACTTCCCGCCGAGCAGGAAGCCCGATGCGGGGCTCGATCCCAGGACGCTGGGACCATGACCTGAGCCGAAGGCAGACACTTAACGACTGAGCCACCCAGGTGCCCCCCTACACTTGTTTCTTACCTCCCCATCCCTACATGCTTGAAACTCGATGGATGCACATTAATTTAATCAACAGGTGAATGACAGAAAAATCAAAAATAAAATTATCTTTTAGTTTTGAAAAGGGTGTTAAAGTATCTTTACAACCAAGACCTTCAAGACAATAAAATGGAACAAGTTATGTTTATAAAGAGTTGATTGTTTTTATTTCTTTACATTTTAGTGATATTTTGACACATAGATATAACTTATGAGTCCAATTGTAAAGTGATGTGTTTGAGTATATCAAAATGAAGAGAGATTTTAGGGGCACCTGGATGACTCAGTTAGTTAAGCATCTGCCTTTGGCTCAGGTTGTAATCCCAGAGTCCTGGGATTGAGTCCAGCGGGGAGCCCACTTCTCCTTCTGTCCCCCTCCCCCACCCCCCACCCCCGCTCCTGGTCTATCTCTCTCTCTCTCTCTCAAATAAATAAATAAAATCTTTAAAAATAAATAAAATTAAGAGAGATTTTAGAAGAAACAAAAGTTGTTGATATTTCTTTCTCCCTAGAGAGTCAGTATTGTGTTATTTGGTTAAGAAAGAGCAGAGTGTGGTAAAATAGAGTAACTGAGACAATAAAGTTAGAAAAGTAGTTTGGTGGCAGATATGCCAGAGGACATACCACATTTCTTTAGGTTCAGTATCACATCTTATTTTGAAAAAAACATTTAAATGCTGAAAGGAACTCAAAGGCATATGGAGCCAAACTGTGACTGGAGGGAATGGAAATGCATCAAAATATGTGGTTAAGAAGAAATAGACCTGTGTAAAAGAACAACTGTGCTAGGAGGCTGGTACCAAGGGACAGAGATGGGTTAGAAGAAGTGAGAGGGTTATCAGAACTGAAGATAGAGAGGGTGAAAGAGACAGAGAAGTGGCTAATTTTGATTCCTGCCTTTTGATTTGGGTCACACGAAGGGTGGCAGATTTTACCTACTACTGTTTGAACACCAACTCTTGGATTTCACAGATGCTGTTGGTTTGGTAGCAAGCAAGATGTGCTCCTAGAGTCCTTAGGAGGGTTTTCTGGTATGGCCTTTTAAAAAGCTGGAGAGGGACAGTGCTCCAAGAGGAGAAGAAAGTTCATCAGATTGGTCTATTGTATAATAAAGCATGGTGTTTGTTCCTGGTTCCTGGGATGAGGACTCTAAGCCCTTGGAATTTACCAAGTGATAGAAGTGTCTTTGTTATTCTTGGTGGGCCCCTTAGACCATTACTGACTTTTTGCTAATAGGTCAACACATAGTAGGTCTGCAGATATTTCAGGTTGGGGGCTAGTGATACCAGAAAGACCAACCGTAACACTGGAGGGTTGACTTCAAGCCATGTGATGTTGGCCTGACTTCCCAAAATCCAAGGAGAAGAGGGAGTTTGGAGATTGAGTTCAATGATGTAGCCAGTGCAAGGTGCATAATTATAGGCTTGTGGGTTTTTCTCTCAACATTTTTAAGTATTTCACTCTACTTTTCTTGTTTGCATGGTTTCTGAGAAGTTGGATGTAACTCTTATGTTGTCTCCCTAAAGTAACAATTAGTTATGTCTACACAACAAAATCTCTGGACACTAGAGTAAAGTCTCTGGACACCAACTCTCAGATGTACTTCCCTGGTTGGTAATTATAAATCGATGTGTTGGGAAAGTGACATGTCCTGAGGACATGGAAATTTAACATTTGGGACAGTTTTAGGCATCACACTATGCATCTTTTCATTGGTTGGTCCTGATCTGTATCCACTATAATAAAATTGTAATCTTAATGTAGTGCTTTTCTGAACTCTGTAAGTAATCCCAGGAAATTATCAAACCTGAGGGGGTAGTGGATACCCCCAAATTCTTAGCCAGTTGGTCATCTGGGAACCCATCGGTTGTAACTGGTGTCAGAAGTCAGAGCAGTCTTATGGTGAACCATGCCCTTAACCTGAGACATTAACCCCAACTCGAAGTAGTTAGTGTTCAGAATTATACTGCACCAAGAAGTAAAATACCTGTTCTGATGTATAGTGCAGGAGTGAGTCCACACTGTGGTGGGAACGCGCACTCTGACACGGGAAATAGGTTCTAAGGCTTTGGTGAAACATCACCTGTGTTCGATCTCAGCTCTGCCACTTCCCAGCTTGGACAAACAGCTACCCTTCCTTTAATAGTTTGAGCATCCATTAAATAAAAACAGTAAACATAACATCCTTCTAAGGTTATAGTGAAACTCAATGAATTAGTATGCCTAAAGCATTTATAGCACTCCATGGCACACACAAAAAATCCTCTTATGATATTTTAAAATAACATTTTATTGTTCTTACCAAAATCATAGAACATGTAGAAAGCACAGAGTAAAGAGTAATGTTTTAGTTTCTTATTCAATTATCTTTTTCCAATGGTGAAGACAGTTACAGTGGAAATAGTATATTAAGTTGAAGGTGCCATGTTTGTATGGCTATTATTTATATATTTGGAGTAGAAAAAAATCTACTGGTTATTTAATAGATTTTATTGTGTTACTAAAGTTTCAGTTGCCACCTCCACAATGACGTCAACTTTTGTCTTGTGTGTACCATTCTTTCTCAGGTCCAGGCAGCACTCCAAAACGGAAGAACACACTCCAGAGAAAGTAGGATAAACAGGGGATGGGTAATCACGTCGAATCTGGAATAGCTATGCTGATTTATGTTCTGTGCTTATTTAATTTTATTTTTTAAATCAACATTGAGAAGGAAAAGTTGAGATATTAATTACCCGTTTACTGTCAATGTAGCGGAAAATGTAATTTATAGCCTACTTGCCAAAAAAAAAAAAAAAAAATCAGCGGGCTTAATTTAAGGACTCAAATTATTCAAATAACATTTTGAATTTGATTATTCATTTAATTGAAATGTTGCTCTTTCGGTCAGAATTGCTTTTGAGATTCCAATTTCAGCAATAGTTAACTAAGAGCTCTCTATGATAAAGATAGAAGGGGAATCCACAGATAAAAATGCATGGAGAAATCACTGCACTCGGTGAATTATATTTACCTGAAGGAAATGGTCAAATTCATCAGTAGTGTTCAGTTTTATTTTGTTTTTTTTTTTCCTCAACATGGTTATTGTTTTGGTGTAGAAAGCAATTATGGAGATAATCTGGGCCCAAAGAATACCTGAGAATGTCAATTTACACAGACCTCAGAAGCAAAGCATGTCCAAGCAGTTGTGAAGGATCCATGGGCTATACTGATGGAAGTTGCTTTCACACTCAAATTTAGGACAAAAGAAGTTAGTGCCCCAGGGATAGGAGGCTCTGCCTCCGAAGGAAGGTCCCTCTCTTCTTCCTGCTATGGTGATGTCTCTCAGCTATTGCTCCTAGGCAGAGTCTCAACTCTGCAGACCTTCCACACTAAGAAAAGGACAGCAGGGTATACCCCAACAGACATTAAGAGCTTTACTAATCTTTTAAATGGCTGGAGAATTTATCATTTTTTATCATTATTAAGGTACCATTTGCATACAACAAAACATGCAGTTTATACCTTTGATGAATTTTGGTAATTGTATACTATCAGGAGACTACCACCGCCATCAAGAAATAGAACGTTTCCAAGGCCCTAGAGTTTCCTCGTGGTTTCTGCAGTTGATTGCCTCCCCTGCCCTCAGGCAGGGGCAGCCACTGACCTCCTTTCTGTCATTATAGTTTTGCCCTTCCTACACTTTCATAGGACAGAATCATGCAATATTTTGCCATTGATTTGACTTCTTTGACTTAGCGTATATTTTTGAGATTCATCCATGAATAATCCTGCTTTGAACATACACGCGAAAGTCATTCTCTGAAATCGTGCCTTCACTTCCTTTGGTTACGTAAATACTTAGGAGTCAGATTGCCGGGTCCTATGAGAAGTGTAAGTGTAACTTTATAAGAGACTTCAATATTGTTTTCCAAAGTGGCTATTCCATTTGGCCATCCCACTGACAATATGTGAGAGCTCCATTTTTTTTTTTTTTATATTGACAAACTTTTGAATTTTAGCCATTCATGTGGATGCAGTGGTATGTCATTATGGTTTTAAGTTCTTTCAAGTTTGAGATATAATTGACATACATTACTGCTTGAGGTGTATAGCATCATGGTTTGACTTACATATATTGTGAAGTAATTACCACAATAATTTTATTTATTTTTTTAAAGATTTTATTTATTTATTTATTCATTTGAGAGAGCGAGAATGAGAGAGAGAGTACATGAGAGGTGGGAGGGTCAGAGGGAGAAGCAGACTCCCTGCTGAGCAGGGACCCCGATGTGGGACTCAATCCTGGGACTCCAGGATCATGACCTGAGCCGAAGGCAGTCGCTTAACCAACTGAGCCACCCAGGCACCCCTGCCACAATAATTTTAGTTAGCATTCATTATCTCATAGAGATACAATAAAAAGAAAAAGCAAACAAAAAATAAAAAATTTTCCCTTTGTGATGAGACCTCTTAGGATTGCTCTCTGAACAACTTCCCTTTATATTCTACAGCAGTGTTACCCAGAGTCTCATGTTATACTTTACATCCCCAGTTCTTATTTATTTTGTACCTGGAAGTTTGTATCTTTTGACTACCTTCCTTCAATTCCATCTCTCCCACGCTTCACCTCTAGTAACCATAAATCTGGTCTATTTTTTCCCTAAGTTTGGCTTTTTTGTTTTTTGTGGGTTTTTTTTTGTTTGTTTGTTTCCACATATAAGTAAGATCATACAGTATTTGTCTTCTAATGTCTGATCTATTTCACTTAGCATAATGCCTTATTTTTACAAATGGTAGGACTTACTCATTTTTTATGGCTGAATAATATTCCATTGTATATACGTAGATATACATATATATAATACACACATATATACACACACATATGTTTATACATGTTTATACATGTATACACACACACACACACACACACACACACACAATTTAACTATATCACCCTGATGACTAGTGATGCTGAATGTATTTTCATGTCATTCTTGTATCTTCTATTGTGAATTGTTTGAAACAACTATTTGCCCACTTTTTAATTGGGTGGCTTGCTTTATTACTTGGTTCTAAGAGTTCTTAATAAATTCTTGATTTCATAAACCCTTTATAGATACATGTTTTGCAAACATTTTCACCCTATCTGCGGTTTTCCTTTTGTTTTTTAACTGCATTTTTAAAAAAGCAAATGGTTTTAATTGTATAGTTATTATTATTATTATTATTGTCATTTCTATTTTCACTTTTTGGAATTGTGGGTTTTTTTGTGTGTGTCTTATTTAAGAAATATGGCCCTAGCCCGATAGCACAATTTTGTTCCTGTATGTTCTGATTTATATTTAATAGTTTTATCATATCTGATCCATTTTATTTATAATGTGAAGAAATTGTTGATTTTTTTCCACACAGATATTCATTTGTTCCAGCACCATTTCTTGAAAACAAAACAAAACAAAAAAACCCAAAAAACCCCTCTCTCTCTTCACTATTGAATTACATCGGCACTTTTGTCAAAAAATGTTTCAATTCATCTTGTAACCCCTGGACCTGGTCTATTTCTCCATTTTTTTAGGTTTTTAAAAATTTCCTTTTGCCGTGTTATGCAGTTTTCAGTGTAGATATCTTGCATATCTTTTGTTATTTCAAAGTACTTTTTCAATGCTATTGTAAATGGAGACAATTTCATTTTCCAGTTTTCTGTATTAGCATGCAGACATACAACTACTTTATGTCTTTTTTAATACAGATCTTATATCCTTCAAGCTAACTAAGTATACTTTTATTTCTAGAAGTCTTTTCTTGACTCCTTAGGATTTTCCCCGCAAGCCATAATGTTATCTGCAAATAAAGACACTTCCATTTCTTTCTTTCCAAACTGTATGCCTTTTTCTTTTCCTTACCTTGGTGCTTTGGCTAAGAATGTAGGATATTGTTGCAAATAAGTGGTGAGAAGATACATCCTTGCCTGGTCTTGATCCTAGGTAGAAAGCCTTGATCCACTCACTGTGGAGGATGATTTAACTGTAAGTTTCCTACATCTTTTTACTAAGATTGGAGAAATTTCCATCTATGTTTCATTTGCTAAAAACTGAAAAATTTCCCTTTTATTTTTAGTTTGTTTCTTTTTTTTTTTCTTCATAAATCCATGTCAAAGTATGTGAAATTGACGTGGTTTTGGAATATAGGTGAGGTTCGGTGGGGTGAGGTCCAGAGCCAACGACGAAGAAAGAATTCTTGAGACGTCTTTGGTGCAAAATGATGGTTTTATTAAAGCACAGGGACAGGACCCATGGGCAAAAAGAGCTGCTGCACCGGGGTCTTGAGTGGTGATTATATACTCGGGAGTTGGGGGAAGTAAGGAAAAGGGAGGTTTCTAAAGTTCATATGCTAAAGAGGACTGACCTACAAGATACCTCAAGATACTGGAGCCCATGCCATTGTCAACTTAAGGTTGTTTTCTCCTCTAGCAAGGTATTAACATTAAGATAGTTGGGAGATTCCTAGAAGAATGTCACATCTATCACACCCAGGAGTGGAGGGGAGGGGGGGAGGTTGCAGGGTGTCAGCTTACGCTTTGTCTTCAGCTAGCCTTCTGCTCCCTCATCAAAATGATTTTTTTCTTCATCTACTTCAATGATCATCTGGTTTTCTCCTTTATTCTGTTCACTTGGGTAGTTACACGGATTGGTTTTCCAAATGTGGAAACAACATTGAAATCCTGGGACAAACACTTCTTGGGTATGATGTCTATCCTTTTATATCTTGATAGATTTCACTTGCTAATACTTCGTTAAATACTTTTGTGTCTGTACTCAAAACTGATGCTTCTACCTGATTTTAAGATCACAGTTCTTCTGCCCTCATAAAATGACCTAATAAATATTTCCTTCTCCGTGTTCTGAAAGAGCTTTTGTAGCCTTAATATTATTTCTTCCTTAGGTGTTTGATAGCATTTATTAAGGAGGAGAGCAAGATCTGGAGTTTTCCTCATGGGTGTGTAGTGAAGAATTTGCCTATCCAAAGGTCTGGCCTTTGATCTTAGACCCTGGGAAGTGATTTCTAAACCTTGGAATGTCCTGCCTGATAAGAGTGCCATTGTTTACCTGGAAGCCTTGGGCCACACCACATAGTCTCACAGTGTAATTTATGGTGGGGCTTTGGGTCACATTGTAACAACCCCACCTCCATAAGTGCAAAAGACTAAAGGTCAGCCACATGACCACTTATATGGTCAATCATATCCGCAGGAGAGACTGAGCTCAAAAAAAACTAGATTAACAAGGCTCAGGTGAGGTTCCCTGGTTGGCAGTGCTCCATGTATATCAATACACATTGTTGCCGGAAGAACTGGCACTGCTTATGACTCCACTGGCACAGTTTTTGGAAATTTCCTGTCCTATGTAACGTAAGCCTCTCCCCTTGGCTGATTCTTAATCTGTCTCCTTTTCTTGCAATAAACCATACCCTTCTACATAACAGCTTTTGTGAGGGCATCTGGGTGGCTCAGTTGGTTAAGCGACTGCCTTCTGCTCAGATCATGATCCTGGAGTCCCAGAATCGAGTCTCGCATCAGGCTCCCTGCTCATCAGGGAGTCTGCTTCTCCCTCTGGACCTCCCCCCTCTCATGCTCTCTATCTCATTCTCTCTCTCTCTCCCTCTCTCAAATAAATAAAATATTTAAAAAAATACAACAGCTTTTGTGAGTTCTGTGAGTCCTTCTAGCAAATTATCAAATCTGAGGGTAGGATTAGAGACCCCCAAACTTGCAAGTGGTTTCAGAGTCAAGGTTTTCTTGGGATCCCTCTCTCGCTAAACTCTGCAGTGGGAAAGGTTCTTCATTTAGAATTCATGATTAGAGCTATTTAAGTTTTATATCTTCCTGGCTTAGCTGATAGTCTTTGTTTTTAAAGAAATTTGCCTATTTCACCTAGATTGTCACCTTTATTGGCATAAAGTTTTTCATGGTATTTCTTTGTAACATGTACATGATCTGTAGTGATGTCTCTTATTTCATTTCTAATTTTGATCATTCTATTCCTATTCCCCCCTCTTTGATCAGTTTTTTAAAAAAAATATTTTTTAAATCTTTTCAAAGAAACAACTTTTGGTTTTATAACTTACCTATTATTTTCTCTTTCATTGATTTCTGCTTTCATAAAAAATTTATTTACCTTCATTTGGGTTTAATTTTTCTTCCTTTACTAATTTCTTAAGATGAAGACTCAGGTGACTGGATTTAGGTCTTTGTTTCTAACACAAACACTTAAAGCTATAAAATTTCCCTGAGTACTGTGTTAACTGAAGCCCTGAAATTTTGATACACTGTATACTCATTCAAAATATTTTCTATCACCTCTTGTAATTTCTTCTCTAGATTATAGAGAACCATGTAATTTCTTTTGATTCATATATTCTTGGAATTGTGTTCTTTAATTTTATTTTTTTTCCTTGCTTTATTATTACTGTTACTATTATTATTATTATTCTAGTATGAATCCAGTTTGGTCAAAAATGTACTCTGAATTATTTCAATCTTTTCTTGTTTATTAAGACTTGTTTTATAGTGTAGCGCATGGTCTTTCCTGATAAAGATACCATGTGCCCTTGAAAAAGAATGGATATTCTGTAGGATTTTGGTGTCTTAGTATTATTCAAGTCAAAGTGGTTGATAGCATTGTTCAGATCCTTTGTTGATTTTGCATGAGTTTCTGAGGGAATGATATTAACTTCTTCAATTATGATGGTGGAATTGTCTATTTTCCTTTTTGATTCTGTTAGTTTTTGTTAAATTATTCTTAGCTATGTTATTTGATCCATATACATTTATAATTGTTATGTCTTCTTGATTCATTGATCTTTTCATCATTATGAAGTGTCCCTCTTATCTCTGATAATAGTTTTTGTCTTGAAATCTATTATATCTGATATTAGTAGAGCCATTTTTTTCTTTCTCATACATACTATTTGCATGGTCTATCTATTCATTTACTTTATACTTGCAGTGCATCTCTTCTAGGCAGCTTCTATTTTGATCTTGGTTCTTACATATCATTTGCTTTTCTTTAAAGCTATTTCTTATTCTTTTCTATTTTTTTCATTCATAGTGAGCATGTATAGTTCTACTTAAGTGAGGAAGGTTACACATGCTACTTTAAAAACCTTGCCTAGTGGTTCTAACATGTGGACCATCTCTAGACTGGTTTCAGCTGATTTTCTTTTGTCTTGGAGGTATGTACTTGTTTTTGTGGTTCTTCATATGTAAAATAATTTTAGATTATGTTTTAAGCATTATGAGTGTTAAAATGTGGAGATTTTGAGTTCTTTACTTTTCTCTGATGCATGTTTTGTTTTGTTTTGTTTTAGCAAGGAATTATCTTGGTTGAGCTTAAACTACAAATATGATCTTGGGCATTAAATTTGGTCTTTTCTCACATCTTTTGACTTCATCTACATTGCTTTCAGTCTCTTCCATGGATGCATGGTGGAGGATCAGTCAGAAATGTTGGTAGACAGAATTTGGGAATCCCATTTCTGGCCATTTCTGTTTCATGATTCCCCCAGTCTCTTTGGAAATCATGGATTCTCTAGTTTCAAATTTCTGGTTTGCCATGTAGCAACCCCTTTTGCTTCATTTCCCCAAAAGCTGAAAAAAATGGGAACAGACTTCATTCATTGCCCCCTCCTCCTATTATGCACTGTCCACTAGGGTCTGTCTGCTGCTTTTTACCTTATACGAAGGGTTAACCCTCATTTTCTGACTATGAGTCTGTCTGGTGGTCACTTACTCTGCTTTCACTAGAAGTGGAATTCCACGGTGATGATTTTCATTTAACATTTTCCTCACTGCCATCCAAAGTTGGAGACTATGGGAGCCACAAATGTCACCTTTTCTGCACACAAAGGATTGCTCAATCCTTGCACTCAGCGGGGGGTGCACTGTTAATTTTTCCCTCCTCTGATGTCCCATAATACTTCATCCATCATGTCTATTATAGAATTCAGTGCATGATATTTTCTTACACACCTGTCTCCTCCCTAAGACTATAAGCAATGACTGTTTATTTCTCACTCTGTTCACCCAGAAGCTGAGATAGTCCTAGCGTGAGACACTTGTCTGATTCATGTTTTTTGAATGAAAGAAGAATGAATCCCCATACTATGTATATTAATGTGACTGGTTCAGGAGTAGTCATTTCAAGGTTTTCTTAAATTTGTGTGTGTTGGATATACTGCAAAAAGATCTCTTTATACAATAAGCATAGTGATGACATTTCTCCTTCTGCCAAAAAGAAAAAAAAAAGGGGGGGGAGGGGGCAGGATAGAAAAAAGCTAGTTGAATATTTACCAGTACTGCCTCTAGGCAAAATTGTGACATTGGTGTGATTTCACCTGGGTTACCCTCTGTCTTGCTGTCCCCAACATCTAACTCCACCCCTTTCCTCTTGCCTCTGTTGCACTGGGGGCTGGTTTATTGTAGAAAAGATGTGAAGTCTTAGAAATCTACATTTAATTTCCAATAACTGCTGTTTAGGAGTTTATATCTATTGTAATAGTGTAGAAATCTATATTTAATCTACTATATTAAATGTAGAAATTTACTTTTAATCTACTATAAATGCTGTTTAGGGGCTTATATCTGTGGGGGTGATCCTTATATGAAAATAATCTTGATTTTGGAGAAAAAGCATCTTCTGTACATAAGAAAAAAAGAGGCATGGTTATATTTCCTTTCATGAGTATATTTTCGGATATAGAAGATGAAGCTTAATATATAAAACAAAATTTTGTCTTAAATTTAGGATGCTATTCTAAACAGTTGGGTAATATTTCTGTTTCCTTCCTCCAATTTTATATATATTATATATGTGTGTGTTTATATATATGTATTTTTTTTTCTTCTGAAGTTGAATTGAAGGTTTTGGTTGTAAATTAAACACATGCATGCACAATAAATAACAAAGATGCTCATAATTTATCTAATTCAACTTTTAAATTAAATTAAATCACTGTCATTTTATATTTTTATGTCTACAGATATATACTTTATTTTTTATTATTTTTAAATATATATTATAAAATTTTTACCTGTTCTTTTAGTGTTTTAAATGGAATGCTAGAAATCTTATAGTTTTATTTTTTCATAAATTTTACTTCTTGAACTTCTGCATATTTTGTCCATGAGACCCATTAAACAATACTATAAGCTTAAAATAAGCAAAGGGAACTGAACCTTCTTTTCTTATTCAAAACAAATTCCCTTAAGATGAACCTAAAAGTGTCTTACTCTTTCTAGTTATCTAAGCTAAGATAACTCTAGGGAAAATCTTCATCCTTGGTTGCTGAAGACATCAAATGTTACTACAGCACTTGGCATAATATTTTATTTTACTTTTTTAAATATATATATTTTTAAATTTATTTCTTTGAGAAAGAGAATGAGAGAGAGAGCACGAGAGGGGGAGGGTCAGAGGGAGAAACAGACTCCCCGCTGAGCAGGGGGCCCAATGGGGACTTGATCCAGGGACTATAGGATCATGACCTGAGCCGAAGGCAGTCGCTTAACCAACTGAGCCACCCAGGCGCCCTTGGCATAATATTTTTACATTTTCTTCTCTTAAGGGTCCTGACATTTTTGTACAGGGTTCATGCTATTGCCCATTCCAAGTTCCCTTCTATGCTGTAATTTCTTTTCTTTTTTTTTTTAAACAGAATTCTTTTTTTTTTTTTAAGATTTTATTTATTTATTTGAGTGAGAGAGAATGAGAGATAGCATGAGGGGTAAGAGGGTCAGAGGGAGAAGCAGACTCCCTGCTGAGCAGGGAGCCCGATGTGGGACTTGATCCCAGGACTCCAGGATCATGACCTGAGCCAAAGGCAGTTGCTTAATCAACTGAGCCACCCAGGCGCCCTCTATGCTGTAATTTCTTATCCTAATGTCCCTTGCTGTAGAGAAGGGTTAAAAAGGTATGGTTAAGCTGTAAATGGCCAACATTTAGCGATCAAGTATGAACCTGCAGTTATGACATTGGTGCAAACAAGTTTCAGTGTCTGCTTTTTTAATACGGGGCATGCCCGGCGGCTCTCCATTCCTCCCCTTTTTCCATCTCAGCACTTCCTTGTGTAAGGGGATAAACTGCAGTCTTTCCTTTCCTCTCTGTTCCAACCCCACGGAGAACTAGGCTTTCAGGAGAGGTTCTCATTTTTTGATGCTAAAAGCCCCTGATATTTCACCTGACAAATTAAAGGTAGAATTAAAGAGAAGAGAGTGGCTTATCTGTGAAGTGTTTCTACTTCATGTCTGTGCAGCCAGTGACAGAAAAGCCAGAGAGGGAGAGCTGGCCCAGCCTGGGGACCCCATTAACAATTCTAGAGTCTGACTGGCAGCTAGAAACAAGGCGCTGCCTGTTTGCCTGCTGTCCATTCTGGCATTATTAGGTAAAATAGAAGTCCTGTTCTCTGAGAAACTTTTTACAATAGGACAATTCTCAGTCATTCACAAGTCAAAGGCAAAGAAGAAAGAGCCTCAGTGTAAAATGCTGTAAACTAGCACATCGTCTACAGTCATTTCCTCACTGTTCACAGCTGAGAGGGGAAGAAGGTGAGAACGGAAGGAACAAGTCGGGGCATCTTTCCCCAGGAAGGTCTGATCCATCCATTGAGATCCCCAGTCCCCTAGCCATGTCCCCCACTTGAGCGGTACACTCTCTTCCCAAACTCTCCAGGGCCCTTCCTCCAGATCCAGTTTTACCCTCTGCCACCTCAGCAACTTCTCTGTTCCTCAAATCCTTTCCTTGTATCTGAGAAGACAGCGCAAATGTCTAGTCTGTTCCCCTGTTTGAGGCATTGTAGCTAATTCACAGTCTGGTTTTACAGATATCAGACCATAATACATCTTGTGATTTGAGATGTTATTTCAAAAAGCCTATCTTCCTGTGCTACCCTCATAATTTCCACATAGTATTATTTTGGTTTTGTAGATGGTGACGTTACATCTAGAAAAGTTAAGAAATTTGTGAAGTATCTAAAAACTGTGGTAAACAGGCCATAAATGTTTCCCTTTGGCTTCATCTTTGTCTAAATTTCTGTCTTGGTCAATGCAAGATGTATTTGTCCACAGCAGTGTCCTCATGTTCCAGGAGGGTAGCCAGATCACAGAAGATGACCATAATGACGAGGAGTCATAGGCTTTTCCCCAGGCTCCAGATCTGGGCTCCAAGTCTGACTTAGGCCCTGATCATGGACTGCTGGGGCCATTCTCATCCATTCAGAGCATTAGGGCTTATCTTTTGTAGTGAGCTGGAGCTAGTTTATGACTGTGAGCTGGTTATTAAATCAATGGTAGCTTGAAATCAACTGGGATGTACATATGTACACCACAGAAGTTGGCAAGAACTACAAATCAGGACATTTATTTATATGCTTCTTAATTATTAATTTATATCTTTTTTTTTTT
>NW_022589764.1:628917-712731 GCF_004348235.1 Phoca vitulina
GAATTTTCTTACACTTTTATCAAAAATCAATTGACCATAAATGTGTGGGCAAATTTCTAGATCCTCTTTCTTGTTCCACTTATTTAAACGTCTATATTTGTGCTAGTACCACACTATCTTGATCGACATAAAAAAATAAATCTTAAAGTCAAGAAGTGTAGCTCCTCCAACTTTGTTCTTTTTCAAAGTTTTGTCTATTTTCGATCCATTTTATTTTCATATGAATTTACAATTAATTTATCAGTGACTATGAAAAAAAAAGACTTCTAAGATTTTAATTGGGTTTGGGTTGAATCTATAGATCACTTTGTGAAGAATTTGTATCTTGAGTCTTCCAATTCATGAATGTGGTATATCTCTCCAGTTATTTAAATCTTAAATTTCTCTCAACAATGTCTTTGGCTTTCATTGTTTGAGTTTTATCCATTTTTTGTTAGATGTATTCTTGAGTATTTAATTTTTTATGTTAGTATAAAAAAACTGTTGTTTTAATTCCAATTTTGGATTGTTTGTTACTAACACACAGAAATGCATTAGACTTTTGTATTTCCATCTTCTATCCTACCAACTTGATAATCTAATTTATTAGTTCTAGTTGCTTTTCTGAAAGTGCAGTGGATTTTCTAAGTAGGCTATCATGCCATCTACAAATAAAACTAATTGTGCTTTTTTTCTTTACATTCTTATAGTTTTATTTCTTTTTCTGTTTGACATTCTGACTAGATTTTCCAGTACGATGTAGAATAGAAATGATGAGAGCAAATATACATATAATGTGGGAAATATTCTGTTGTTTAACATTTAATATGAGATATTAACTGTAGATTTTTCGTAAGTATGTTTCACCAGCTTAAAAAAGATCCTTTCTTTCCAAGTTTTTTGACAGTTTTCTTAATTGGACTGGAAAGAGAATTACCTCTTTTACTGTTTTCTCTTGAAGAATCATCCATTGGTTTCCTTGATATTCTCTATTTTTTTTTTTTTTTATGTTTTCTCTTTCTTTGATTTCCACTCGAAACTCTATTATTTCCTTTCTTAGGCTTATGTTCATTTAAATTTACTCTTCATTTTCCAGTCTCTTAAGGTAGATAAAGAAGCCATTCATTTTGAGAACTTTCTTCTTTTTTAATGTATGTATTTAGTTCTATAAAAATCCTTTGAGTACTGCTGTTGATACATCTTACAAATGATTTGTTATGTTCATGTTTTTATACAGCTTAAATTCTTATTTCCCTTTTGATTTCTTCCTTGAGTGATTTGCTTTTTATAAATGTGCTATTTAGTTTAATAATACTTGGATATAATAGTCTGTTTATCAGTTCTCTTTATGAGCATTTAGATTGTTCCCAGTATATTGCTATGAAGTAACGTTATTAAAACTGTTCTTACATACAGTTCATGGTGTATACATTTAAGACCTCCTGGGATATGTTGGTTCTTAAAAAATATATGTGTATAATTATATATATATATATATATATACCCAAACAATGTCTACTGTTCTACATTCTTATCAACATATTCCAAGTATAACAATCTTTTTGGCATAAAAATGGTTTAAATTTTATTTCTTTCTCTGATAATTAACACAATTGAACAGCTATTTACATGTTTATTCTCCTTCCATATATTATTTACTTTTACTGTTCGCTAAAAAACATAGATTGCCTCTTTCCTTTTCTTCTTCTTCTACCTCTTCTACCTCTTCCTCTTTCTTTCTCTTCTACCTCTTCTTACTCTTCCTCCTTCTTTTTATAAGTCTTATGCTACTTTATATTCTTTTAGGGCACTAAGGCTATGTCATTTATACGTGTTGCAAATATTGTCTCTTAGTTTGTGGCTTGTTCTCCTCGGTTTCTTTTAGTTTAACCTTTGTTTTAGTTAGTCCTTTAAAAAATTGATGTTTAACATTCTTATATAATGAAATGTATCAATAATTTTTTATCATTAGTGCTTTTTGTGTGTTGTTTAAAAATTCTTTTTTGGGAGTATGTGACTGGCTCAGTTGATCAAGTGTCTGACTCTGGATTTTGGCTCAGGGTCATGAGATTGAGTGACACGTGGGATGTGTAACCTGCTTAAGATTCTCTCTCTCCCTCTCCCTCTGCCCTTCCCGCATCTGCTTGCACATGTGCATGCTCTCTCTCTCTCTCAAAAAAAAAAAAAAAATATTTTCTTTCCCCAAAGTCATAAAGATATTTTCTTATATTGTCTTCTAGATTTAGGGTTAATAGTCAACAAAGTCCTCTTGGAGAAAACATTCAATCAGAGACCTGGATAAAGTAAAGTAAGAGTCATGTGAAAATGATTTTTTTAAATATGAAACAGCAAGTGTAAAGGCTTAGAGATCCTATGGAGGGGAGAAGTTGGGATGTCCCAGGGACAGATATAAACCCAGTGTGGCTGGAGCCCAGGGAAAAGGGTGAACATGATAGCAAATGAGGATCTTGTTGACCATAGCACACAGCTTGACTCTTGTTTTGATTATAGCAGGAGTTTTGCACAAATCAATGACATTATGTGAATTTTCTCTCATAAAAAGTACCATTCCGGCTGTTGAATTGTGATTAGTGGGGGACCAATTAGGTGGCTTTTGCAATAATTCAGTCAAGAGATAATGATGGCTTGGACCAGGACAGAGTAGTGGAGGTAGGGACTATAACTGGATTGGAGATGAGTCTTGAAACTAGAGCTTCCAGAATTTGTTTATTAGTTAGATATGGGTGTGAAGGAAAGAAATGACTCAGTGATGACTTCTGAGTTTTTGGCCTGAGTTATGGCAGGACATTTCCTGAAGGCATAGAGCAGTTTTAGGGTGGTAAAGAGCATGACTTTTGTAGCAGTGGAATACCTGAGTTAGAAACAGAGTGCATTCAGTAGATTTACAGTGTGTCTAGTGGTGCTGCTGTGTCCACTGGATATTTAGGAATACTCAACTCAGTAATGAAAATAAAAGTATCTGGAGATCCACAAATAATAATACAACCAGCAGTCTTAAAATTGTAAACAGTACTTGACTTTTTTACCTACTAAATTTAATAGAGTTAAAAAGTACATTCAGTTGAGGTTAAGAAATTTAAAATATATTCAACAACAACATGTGGGAGTATAGCTTTCTGAAATTGCTTTAGTTGTCACATATCCAAAGCCTTAAAAACATACATGCCTAAAAACATGCTTATTTTATATACAGACAGTTATCCTAAGAAAATAATTATGGAGAAGCGCAAATACTTACTTGCAGGATAAATGTGAAGAACACTTTCATAGCAAAACAAAAGGATATATATATATATATATATATATATATATATAAATATATATAATGGAATACTATATGATAATGAAAAATGATACCATAGATTTAGTATTTCCAGTTCTTAAACTCCAGGCACATGGAAGGATTATATTACCTGATTTTTTTACTAATTGGATAGGCCTGTGTAATCAGTTCTGTCTAGTGAATGCTGAGGGGCAGTGATGTATTTCATTTCTGGAATAGAAATTTAATTGTAAATGTAAGTCCCTATAGTGCTCTATTTTCCATCTGGTACAACAATTGAATGGCTACAATGAGCTTTCTCTCTCAGAATAATCATGTAGCATGGGCCAGAAGTGAAGCTTTGTTGTTGCATGTTCTTATTTTGATTCTTGTTGCTGCTACACATAATCCAGCTTAATTTGGTAGGTACATGTATCTATTGATATGGAAAAGTGTTCATGGTATATTTCTCCATTGAAGAACATTTTAGAAAAAAAAGGCACAGTATGATCTTATTTCTGCACACCTGTATGTGTGTGTGCGTGCATGCGTGTGTGTGTGTGTGTAAGAGTTTGGAAGTATTAAAAGTAGCTGGAATGGACGAAATTGTGCTTTATTTCTATCTTTTTATGCTTATATGTATTGTTTTATGATTTTTTTTATAATGAACTTGCTTTTATAATAAGAAAACATACATTTCTGAACAAATACACCAAATATATCCATCAGACAAGTTTTTGCACAGCAAAGCACAGCAAAAGCAGCCTATATTGGTCATTCGTTGATATCTCTGACTCTATTGTTTCTTTTCATTACAACCCCCTGAAAAAGTTTTTGGCAAAAGGAGTGGTATAAATAATCACTGATCCTGGTAATATTTGTGACACGATTTTTGTTGTTGTTGTTTTCTCCCTGAGTAAATATCAGTCACAGACACCTTTTCTTTTTTTTTTTTTTAATAATCAAATACAAGTTCCTTTCATCAATCAGCTTCAGCTGACTTGCCCACTTCTTCCACTAGGGCCAGCTTATAAATAAATACCCATAGAGTGACCATGAGTAACTTTTATAGTAGAAAGACCTGTCCCCAGGCAGAAAGGCTAATCTTGGTGGAGTTGTTAACACCCTGTGTGACCCTGAGAGAATCATTTGACCTTTGGGGTGTGTGTGTATGTTCATCAATCCTCTTAAAAAAATAGGATGCATAACCAATGGTTGGCTCAGTTACTAAGCTTGAGCAAGAAAAGTAGTTTATGTTACCATTAGGAAATACAAATGAATAAACTCAAGAAACAGAAAAAATGTGTTTTACCTTAGGAGAAGAATTATTTACAAATGAAATGTTAGTAATTTTGAACATTAACTTTTCCTAGAAATTTTAGAGGTTTTCAGAAAATATAAATGTGACATGAAAGAGTTATTTTAAATATAATCTATTTTTGGGAAATTTGTTCTATTCATATTCAAATACAGAATAAAAACCAAGAGAATCTTTTGATTGTTTTAATCAAATTATTCTCAAAAGACATTTGGTGTTGGACACTGAGGTTTTTGTTCAATTTTTTAATCTGTTTCTAATATTGAGATACCAATGAGAGAGAAATTTATTGCTTAACATTTACAGTGTGTCTGTCTGGCATTTTAGTCTATAAGTATCTTTGCCACAAGCATTTTTGTTGCAATTTTGCCATATAAATAATTAATTATAAAACAATTTTGCTGTAAAAAAATTACATCACATAACAGACTTTCATTAAAAAGGACATAATGAAACAGAAAAAATTAACAACAAAATTTAAAAAGCTTTATTGTGAAATACAAAATATTTGAATACATTCAAAATGTGTGTGGATTCATTGCAGTACCGGGGGCAAATAACTGATTTTATTTTGTGTATTGCTCGTATGTACTTGTCTTCAGAGTCTTCTGTTCATAGTGTCATACATTTATTTTTGTTTGTTGATTCATCTCCTCATTTGGCATTACCCTTTTTCTTTTCTCACTAAAATGTTTTCCTTCAGGGGCACCAGGTGGTGCAGTCAGTTAAGTGTCTGACTCTTAGTTTCAGCTCAGGTCCTGATCTCAGGGCCATGAGATGGAGCCCCGTGTTGGGCTCCATGCTCAACATGGAGTCTGCTTAAGACTCTCTCTCCCTCTTCCCTTCTTCCCTGCTCATGTGCACTCTCTCTCTCAAATAAATACAGCTATAAAAAAAATGTCTTCCATTATTTAAGAGCGGTATCACTTTTCAAATACAAAGATTCATATTTGTAACTGAGCTTTTATTGTGTTGTGAAAGCCTTGTACACTGTTGTTTTTTCTTGGCATATTGTTTTTTTTTTTTTTTTTTTTTTTTTTAAAGATTTTATTTATTTATTTGAGAGAGAGAATGAGAGAGAGCACATGAGAGGGGGGAGGGTCAGAGGGAGAAGCAGACTCCCCGCCGAGCAGGGAGCCCGATGCGGGACTCGATCCAGGGACTCCAGGATCATGACCTGAGCCGAAGGCAGTCGCTTAACCAACTGAGCCACCCAGGCACCCTCTTGGCATATTGTTACATGTCCATTGATAAATGTCCCAAGGTTCTATGGGAAATGTGGATTCAACACTCTGTACCACTGTATAGACCATTATAAGGGCTAATATAATATAATATAATGTGATATAAAAGTGGGAGTACTGTGCCAATAAGGAAATGGAACCAAAGTGTCAACCAGTTGATGAAACCAACAAACTGTCAAAATAAGCTGTTGTTAGATTGTTGTGGTTGTTTTTTTTTTTTAATTTTATATGTCAAAATTGCCTTAAGCCCAATTAGTTATACAGTAAAAATGCTTGCTGCAAAGATGCTCACAGTGAAACTTAGATGGAATCTATAGAGTGATCACTATGTGTCATGGACTGTGCTAGATCCATTCATTTAATAACCTAGCAAATAGTTGCTAGGTTACAGCTACATGTCATCTACTATGCTTTTGCGGGGTTATCCCTGTTCTGAAAACCAATCTGTGTTGTGAAATGGTGATGGTCTTTGCATTGAAGGGATTCCCAATCTAAGTAAGGGGAGGGGACCTGAGAAAAGAAGCCATTAAAATTCAGGGCTAAGGTTGAAGTTTCCTTAGCATGTTGTAAGGAACAGAAGAGGACATCTAAGGGAGTGATAGGCCAGGGATGGCATCAAATTCATTTTCAAGGAAGAAAGATTCCTGATGGGGAATGGAAGAAACACAATGCACACTCAGGCAACAGTGGGTTGTTGAAAGTAGGGTGTGTATCCTGGAGGGTGTCAGGTGATCAGACAGGAAAAGGAATCAGACAGATTATGAGGCTCTCTGTTCCTATAAGGCTGAAATATTTGAAAGTCACCCTAGAAGTGGTGAATAGACTTTTGGAAGAATGATTTGAACATGATTCAAATGAATTGATGTGTTTAGAGCATTTTCTCCAGGAAAGGAAAACATGTAAAAGAGAGTAAGATGAGAAACAGGGCTTCACTCTTGCTGTGAGGCAAGTGACCTGTGAGGAGGGTGTGGAGCACAGCCATGATAGACCAGGATTCGGAAGAGGGGGCAAATTCACATCACTTTTAGATTTTGGAACTCTTTAGAGCTGGTGAACAAAGGGAATTTGAGGGAGAGGGAGGAACAGAGTTTCTGTCCTCGATATTCTTGATTCAGGCAGATTATGAATGAAAATGTCAGAAAGTTGAGGAGATGAAAAAACTAATTTGGGTTACTTTAAGTTTGAGACGCATATCATATACTCAAAGAGGCAATGTCTATGAATCTGAGTATGGGATTCTGGGGGTCTTTACTAGATAAACATGTAATTGAGTATGAATACATGCTGGAAATTTCTATAATTTATTTTCCATATTTGGCTGTGCATGATTGTTTGTTTAGGAATGCAGAGGCAAAGCAGAGAGTTATAGGCGACATTCTGCTGCCAATTCTTAATGTTTTGACACTCTGTTTAGGTAGGATAAGCAACAGGTTTGGAGGAGCAAGGTTAAATTCAAATGAACCTTCACCTAAGAGTTGAGTGACCTTGAGGAAATATATTTCTCAGGGATTCAGATTCTGTGTTGATGAAATGCACTCCAATATCCTTTCTATAGCTCATCTTTCTTATTTAGAATGAAATCTAAATCAAGAATTTGCTTTAATTCATAACCTACCAATGGTCTTGGATTTCGGGTTAGCAGTTTTGTAATCTGCATATGTAATTCAAAGTTAAAGGGAGAATCAACATTATTATTTCTTCTTATTTAATTATCATTTTTTTGTTATGTTATGTTAATCCCCATACATTACATCATTAGTTTTGGATGTAGTGTTCCATGATTCATTGTTTGCGTATAACACCCAGTGCTCCATGCAGAAGGTGCCCTCTTTAATACCCATCACCAGACTAACCCATTCCCCCACCCCCCTCCCCTCTAGAACTCTCAGTTTGTTTCTCAGAGTCCATAGTCTCTCATGGTTCGTCTCCCCCTCTGATTTCCCCCCCTTCATTTTTCCCTTCCTGCTATCTTCTTCTTTTTTTTTTTCTTTTTTTAACATATAATATATTATTTGTTTCAGAGGTACAGGTCTGTGATTCAACAGTCTTACACAATTCACAGCGCTCACCATAGCACATACCCTCCCCGATGTCTATCACCCAGCACCCCATCCCTCCCATCTTCCACCACTCCAGCAACCCTCAGTTTGTTTCCTGAGATTAAGAATTCCTCATATCAGTGAGGTCATATGATACGTCTTTCTCTGATTGACTTATTTCGCTCAGCATAATACCCTCCAGTTCCATCCATGTTGTTGCAAATGGCAAGATTTTATTCCTTTTGATGGCTGCATAATATTCCATTGTATATATATACCACATCTTCTTTATCCATTCATCTGTTGATGGACATCTTGGCTCTTTCCATAGTTTGGCTATTGTGGACATTGCTGCTATAAACATCGGGGTGCACGTACCCTTTCGGATCCCTACATTTGTATCTTTGGGGTAAATACCCAGTAGTGCAATTGCTGGGTCGTACGGGAGCTCTACATTCAACTTTTTGAGGAACCTCCATACTGTTTTCCAGAGTGGTTGCACAGCTTGCATTCCCACCAACAGTGTAGGAGGGTTCCCCTTTCTCCGCATCCCTGCCAACATCTGTCGTTTACTGACTTGTTAATTTTAGCCATTTTGACTGGTGTGAGGTGGTATCTCATTGAGGTTTTGATTTGGATTTCCCTGATGCCTAGCAATGTTGAGCACTTTTTCATGTGTCTGTTGGCCATTTGGATGTCTTCTTTGGAAAAATGTCTGTTCATGTCTTCTGCCCATTTCTTGATTGGATCATTTGTTCTTTGGGTGTTGAGTTTCATAAGTTCTTTATAGATTTTGGATACTAGCCCTTTATCTGATATGTCATTTGCAAATATCTTCTCCCATTCTGTCGGTTGTCTTTTGGTTTTGTTGACTGTTTCTTTGCTGTGCAAAAGCTTCTTATCTTGATGAAGTCCCCATAGTTCATTTTTGCCCTTGCTTCCCTTGCCTTTGGTGATGTTTCTAGGAAGAAGTTGCTGTGGCTGAGGTCGAAGAGGTTGCTGCCTGTGTTCTCCTTTAGGATTTTGATGGACTCCTGTCTCACATTTAGGTCTTTCAACCAGTTTGAGTCTATTTTTGTGTGTAATGTAAGGAAATGGTCCAGTTTCATTCTTCTGCATGTGGCTGTCCAATTTTCCCAACACCATTTGTTGAAGAGACTGTCTTTTTTTAAAATTCTTTTATTGTTATGTTAATCACCATACATTACATCATTAGTTTTTGAGGTAGTGTTCCATGATTCATTGTTTGTGCATAACAACCAGTGCTCCATGCAGAACATGCCCTCTTTAATACCCATCACGAGGCTAACCCATCCTCCCACCCCCCTCCCCTCTAGAACCCTCAGTTTGTTTTTCAGAGTCCATTGGAAGAGACTGTCTTTTTTCCATTGGACATTCTTTCCTGCTTTGTCGAAGATTAGTTGGCCATAGAGTTGAGGGTCCATTTCTGGGCTCTCTATTCTGTTCCATTGATCTATGTGACTGTTTTTGTGCCAGTACCATACTGTCTTGATGATGACAGCTTTGTAATAGAGCTGGAAGTCTGGAATTGTGATGCCGCCGGCTTTGCTTTTGTTTTTCAACATTCCTCTGGCTATTCAGGGTCTTTTCTGGTTCCATACAAATTTTAGGATTATTTGTTCCATTTCTTTGAAAAAAGTGGATGGTATTTTGATAGGAATTGCATTGAATGTGTAGATTGCTCTAGGTAGGATTGACATCTTCACAACATTTGTTCTTCCAATCCATGAGCATGGAACGTTTTTCCATTTCTTTGTGTCTTCCTCAATTTCTTTCATGAGTATTTTATAGTTTCCTGAGTACAGATTCTTTGCCTCTTTGGTTAGATTTATTCCTAGGTATCTTATGGTTTTGGGTGCAATTGTAAATGGGATCGACTCCTTAATTTCTCTTTCTTCTGTCTCGTTGTTGGTGTATAGGAATGCCACTGATTTCTGTGCATTGATTTTATATCCTGCCACTTGACTGAATTCCTGTATGAGTTCTAGCAGTTTTGGGGTGGAGTCTTTTGGGTTTTCCACATAAAGTATCATAGTTTGACTTCTTTGCCGATTTGGATGCCTTTGGTTTCTTTTTGTTGTCTGATTGCTGTGGCTAGGACTTCTAATACTATGTTGAATAGCAGTGGTGATAGTGGACATCCCTGCCGCGTTCCTGACCTTAGAGGGAAAGCTCTCAGTTTCTCCCCATTGAGAATGATATTTGCTGTGGGTTTTTCATAGATGGCTTTTATGATATTGAGGTATGTACCTTCTATCCCTATACTCTGAAGAGTTTTGATCAAGAAAGGATGCTGTCCTTTGTCAAATGCTTTTTCTGCATCTATTGAGAAGATCATATGGTTCTTGTTCTTTCTTTTATTAATGTATTGTATCACATTGGTTGATTTGTAGTTGTTGAACCAACCCTGCAGCCCAGGGATAAATCCCACTTGGTCGTAGTGAATAATCCTTTTAATGTACTGTTGGATCCTATTGGCTAGTATTTTGGTGAGGATTTTTGCATCCATGTTCATTAAGGATATTTTTCTGTAATTCTCTTTTTTGATGGGGTCTTTGTCTGGATTTGGGATCAAGGTGATGGTGGCCTCATAAAACGAGTTTGGAAGTTTTCCTTCCATTTCTATTTTTTGGAACAGTTTCAGAAGAATAGGTATTAATCCTTCTTTAAATGTTTGGTAGATTCCCCTGGGAAGCCATTTGGCCCTGGGCTTTTGTTTGTTCGGAGATTTTTGATGAGTGCTTCAATTTCCTTAGTGGTTATAGGTCTGTTCAGGTTTTCTATTTCTTCCTGGTTCAGTTTTGGTAGTTGATACATCTCTAGGAATGCATCCATTTCTTCCAGGTTATCTAACTTGCTGGCATAGAGTTGCTCATAATATGTTCTTATAATTGTTTGTATTTCTTTGGTGTTGGTTGTGATCTCTCCTCTTTCATTCATGATTTTGTTGATTTGGGTCATTTCTCTTTTCTTTTTGTTAAGTCTGGCCAGGGGTTTATCAATCTTGTTAATTCTTTCAAAGAACCAGCTCCTAGTTTCGTTGATCTGTTCTACTGTTCTTTTGGTTTCTATTTCATTGATTTCTGCTCTGATCTTTATTATTTCTCTTCTCCTGCAGGGTTTAGGCTTTATTTGCTATTCTTTCTCCAGCTCCCCTAGGTGTAGGGTTAGGTTGTGTATTTGAGACCTTTCTTGTTTCTTGAGAAAGGCTTGTATTGCTATATACTTTCCTCTTAGGACGGCCTTTGCTGCATCTCAAAGATTTTGAACACTTGTGTTTTCATTTTCATTTGTTTCCATGATTTTTTAAAATTCTTCTTTAATTTCCTGGTTGACCCATTAATTCTTTAGTAGGATGCTCTTTAGCTTCCATGTATTTGAGTTCTTTCCAACTTTCCTCTTGTGATTGAGTTTTAGTTTCAAAGCATTGTGATCTGAAAATAGGCAGAGAATGATCCCAATCTTTTGGTACTGGTTGAGACCTGATTTGTGACTTAGGATGTAATCTATTCTGGAGAATGTCCCATGGGCACTAGAGAAAAATGTGTATTCTGTTGCTTTGAGATGGAATGTTCTGAATAGATCTGTGAAGTCGATTTGGTCCAGTGTGTCATTTAAAGTCTTTATTTCCTTGTTGATCTTTTGCTTAGATGATCTGTCCATTTCAGTGAGGGGGGTGTTAAAGTCCCCCACTATTATTGTATTGTTGTCAATGTGTTTCTTTGCTTTTGTTATTAATTGCCTTATATAATTGGCTGCTCCCACGGTCGGGGCATAGGTATTTACAATTGTTAGATCTTGTTGGATAGACCCTTTAAGTAGGATATAGTGTCCTTCCTCATCTCTTATTATAGTCTTTGGTTTGAAATCTAATTTGTCTGATATAAGGATTGCCACCCCAGCTTTCTTTTGGTGTCCATTAGCATGGTAAATGGTTTTCCACCCCCTCACTTTCAATCTGGGGGTGTCTTTGGGTCTAAAATGAGTCTCTTGCAGACAGCATATTGATGGGTCTTGTTTTTTTATCCAATCTGATAGCCTGTGTCTTTTGATTGGGACATTTAGCCCATTTACATTCAGGGTAATTATTGAAAGATAGGAATTTAGTGCCATTGTATTGCCTGTAAAGTGACTGTTACTGTATATTGTCTGTGTTCCTTTCTGGTCTGTGTTGCTTTTAGGCTCTCTCTTTGCTTAGAGGACCCCTTTAGATATTTCTTGTTGGGCTCGTTTTGTGTTTGCAAATTCCTTTAGTTTTTGTTTGTCTTGGAAGGTTTTTATCTCTCCTTCTATTTTCAATGACAGCCTAGCTGGATATAGTATTCTTGGCTGCATATTTTTCTTATTTAGTGCTCTGAATATATCATGCCAGTCCTTCCTGGCCTGCCAGGTCTCTGTGGATAAATCTTTTGCCAATCTAATGTTTCTACCATTGTAGGTTACAGTTCTCTTGTCCCAAGCTGCTTTCAGGATTTTCTTTTTGTCTCTGAGGCTCATAAGTTTTACTATTAGATGTCGGGGTGTTGACCTATTTTTATTGATTTTGAGAGGGGTTCTCTGTGCCTCCTGGATTTTGATGCCCTTTTCCTTCCCCCAATTAGGGAAGTTCTCTGCTATAATTTGCTCCAATATACCTTCTGCCCCTCTCTCTCTTTCTCCTTTTTCTGGGATCCCAATTATTCTAATATTGTTTCGTCTTATGATATCACTTATCTCTTGAATTCTGCCCTCGTGATCCAGTAGTTGTTTATCTCTCTTTTTCTCAGCTTCTTTATTTTCCATCATTTGGTCTTCTATCTCACTGATTCTCTCTTCTGCCTCATTTATCGTAGCAGTTAGGGCCTCCATTTTTGAATGTTCTTCATTAATAGCCTTTTTGATTTTGACTTGGTTAGATTTTAGTTCTTTTATTTCTCCAGAAGGTGTTTCTCTAATATCTTCCATGTTTTTTTCAAGCCCAGCTAGTATCTGTAAAATCATGATTCTGAACTCTAGTTCTGACATCTTACTAATGTCTGTATTGATTAGGTCCCTGGCAGTTGGTACTGCCTCTTGTTCTTTTTTTTGAGGTGATTTTTTCTGTCTTGTCATTTTGTCCAGAGGAGAATAGCTGAATGAGAGAACAAAATGCTAACAGGGTAACAACGACCCCAGAAAAATATACACTAAACAAATCAGGAGAGACCTGAAACCAGGGGAAAAGAAAGGGAAAGAAAGAAAAAAGAAAAAAAAAGAAAAAAAAGATAAAAACAAACAAACAAACAAACCAGCAAAAAACAGAATATGATCAAATATGATCAGGCTGGTGCATAGATCAGTGCCACACACTAGATTTTGGGCATAATTCGGTCTGTTAGAAGAAAGTGCATCTCAAAATTTCAAAGAAAGAAGAACTTATATATGTACAAAAATAAAGGTAAATACGATGAAGGGATGGGCTATGACTGTAAAGGTGAAAATTATAAATGATTTTATAAAAGGAATTGATAAGAAGTTGTTTGAAAAAAGAAAGAAGAGGATTTAAAAATAGAAAAAAATAAAAGGGAGAGAATGTTATCAGGCAAGAGACTAGAACAAAGCCATACACTAGAGATTTAGGGTATATTTTGGTCTGTTAGAAGAAACTGTATCCCAAAATTTTAAAGAGAGAACAACTTATGTATATATACCAAAAATAAGGTTAACTACTATGAAGGGATAGAATATAACTCTAAAAATGAAAAATAAAAAAAGATTTTTAAAAAAGGGATTGATAAGATGTTGGTTGAAAAAGGGAAAAATAAAAATTCCAAAAAAAAAAAAAAAAGAAAAAGTACGTTAAAAAAAAAAAATTAACTTTGAAAGAGTAAAGAATCAGGGGAAAAAGCCATGAATTCTATGTGCTGCTCCCCAGAGGAGCCGAGAACTCGGGGCCCCCCTCCTCAGTGAGCCACCAGAGAAAAGCAGGCAGTCACTCCCGTCTCCCTGGTCTCCGGCCGCACTCCGTGCTCACCGGGCCAGTGACCGAGCATTTCTGTCTCTGGCACACGACCCTGTTTGGAGTCTCCAAACCCAGCAGATTCCTCCGGTGTGCTCCCGCACTGCTCCTCCCAGGGGAGGAAGGGGAGTCTCCCCGGATCTGCCGCTTGTTGGGTCCCTGCTGGAGGAGCAGTGGCCTGACTGTGCAGCGGATCATGGTTTATGGCAACCCGGAGCTGAGAAACCTCGCCTTGGCTCCATCTCTGCAGCCGGCTTCCCTGCTCCGATACCTGGGAGCTCTGCCGCACTCAGGCACCCCCGGCCTTTCTGTGACCCTGAGGGTCCTGAGACCACACTGTCCCACGAGGGTTCCACCCCCAGCTTAGCCACCGGAGTGACTTCCCTCAGTGGAGCAGACTTCTAAAAGTCCCAATTTTGTGTTCTGTGGCTTTATCACTTGCCAGAAGCGGCCGACAGAGGCCCCTCCCCCGCCGTCTATCCTCCCGAATATCGTCTTGGATTCACTTCTCTGCACATCCTACCTTCCAGAAAGTGGTCGCTTTTCTGTTCAGAGAGTTGCTGCTATTCTTTTCTTCGATCTCCTGTTGAGTTCGTAGGTGTTCAAAATGGTTTGATCCCTATCTCGCTGAATTCCCGGGACCAGACGAAATTTAGGTCTCCTACTCCTCCGCCATCTTGCTCCTCCCTCCCACCATTATTATTTCTATAGTGAAATCCACTTTATACATTTCACTGTTGAGCCCAGTTGTCTTGTGATTCCAAGTGTCTAGAGTTTATTTACTCAATCTGAATTTGTCTTAATTTTTTTGAATGTCACAAAGATACCCTTGGTGTATTCCATTGTGTAAAACTGAAAAGGCAATCATTCAAGGGAACAAGATCTAGAACCACATCCTGGAGCAGGTGTAGTCCCACAGAATTCCCTTCAATTTAGAGGTCAAAGGGGAACCCTCAATTCACCAGTTAAAGTCATTTATATCAAGTACTGGAACAGTGATCTCCAGGGTCCTTTTTTTATTTATTAAAATATCTTAGGGGCGCCTGGGTGGCTCAGTTGGTTAAGCAACTGCCTTCAGCTCAGGTCATGATCCTGGAGTCCCGGGATCGAGTCCCGCATCGGGCTCCCTGCTCGGCAGGGAGTCTGCTTCTCCCTCTGACCCTCCTCCCTCTCATGCTCTCTGTCTCTCATTCTCTCTCTCTCAAATAAATAAATAAAATCTTTAAAAAAAAAAAAAATATCTTAATATCTTCTTGTTCTTAACCTTTTCTCCTGATTTTTTTCCTTTCTGATCCTACCTATTTGCAAAGTAATGGGAAAATATCACTTTCTCCCCATTCTAACACTTTTTAATTCATCCAGTATTTTATTAAGCTTATACTAGCAGTAAAGCTATCATCTCTGTATATATTCTCATTAACCTATTTATTCAACAAGTATTTATTGAGCACCTTCTAAGTACCAACACACTGTGGTGGCACTGAAGATTTAATGATGATAGAGAATGACATAGCTCAACCCTCCTAAAAAGTCCAAAAGTGTGATTTAAATTGTAATTAACATAGCTGAATGATCAATACTCAGGACAAGGAAGAAAAGCTACAGGTACCATCTGTTCCAAAAACTTCAGGGGAATTTTAGAGAAATCAAATGTAATCTCACATTATATTTGGGATAAGATTTAGAGAATGTTAATTTAAGGCCATAATATACTTTGCAGGCATTTCTTCACTGTCATGATATGACTTCGTTAAAATATTTGTAACAGAATGATAGACAACATGAAGAATTGGCCTTATAAGCTAAGAAATTAAGTAGAAAAAGCATGTAAAGTGGTATGGTATTTCTAGGTATAGAATTTCTGATAGTTTTCATTTTATGAGGATACATCAAATAAAGGGTTTAAGAGTAAGGTTTTAATCCAAATACTGACATAATATTCCAGATGTTTTTTGTTTTTTTTTTTAAAGATTTTTTTTTTATTTATTTATTTGAGAGAGAGAGAATGAGAGAGAGCGAGTACATGAGAGGGGGGAGGGTCAGAGGGAGAAGCAGACTCCCTGCTGAGCAGGGAGCCCGATGCGGGACTCGATCCAGGGACTCCAGGATCATGACCTGAGCCGAAGGCAGTCGCTTAACCAACTGAGCCACCCAGGCGCCCATATTCCAGATGTTTTGAGCAAATACTGAAATCTAGTAAATATTAATAAAATGACAAATGTCTAAATTAAAAAGATTTAGAATCATTCTTATTCAGTCTAATACAATGAAATACAGGCCAATAATATCTTAATAATATATTTTTAACCATTAAAAAAATAGCACTTTGCCATATCTCTAATTTCTGGAGCCAGGGTGGTATTATTTTCATGGGAAGTTAGATAAAAATAAAATCTTTAAGACAAATTAAAGTGGTTAGGTCTGTTAACAGTGAACCCTTAGGCAACTTGATTGGTGAAGTAAGAATTTTCTGAATGAGCAAATGACAATGTGCAAACAATCAATTCTAGAACTGGCAAGGCAAGGGAGCTGTACCTCATGGGCTGCTTGGTTCACATTTATTATGGAACGTTGTGAGGAAGGTTGCAGATGTGGTCTTTATTAATTCCAATATTTTATTTTATACCTGAATTTATAATTGGGTCTTAAAATAAAATAAGATACCCTTGTATCACATCTGTTGTTTCAAAAATAAGAAGCACATCCGGATGGTGTCAATGGCCATTTTCAGAAGATGAATCCCTGTAGCATTCAAAAGCTGTTCTGCAGAATTCACAGATTATTTTGCATTTTAATAGAAAGAAATATTAAGAATGTATGTGGAAAACTTCCCAATAACCTGTATTTATTGCTCATAATAAATAAATGAGAAAATATGTTTTATTTCCTAACGTTCTTCTCAATGCCCCATCGAGATGCCCATGTAGATTGAGTTTTTAGAAGGGAGAAGGCAGGGGCACCTGGGTGGCTCAGTTGGTTAAGCATCTGCTTTCAGCTCAGGTCATGATCCCAGGGTCCTGGGATCGAGCCCCACATTGGGCTCCCAGCTCCTCGGGGAGCCTACTTCTCCCTCTTCCCCTGCTTGTGTGCTCTCTCTGTGTCAAATAAATAAATGGAATCTTTTAAAAAAGAGAGAGAAAGAAAGAAGGGAGAAGGCATACAGTCTTCAACAATCAGGCCTGGCCTAGGAGGGGGCATGATGGCAGAGAGGTGACCATTTTGTTCCTAGAGGTGCCCTTTTTAGGTACTAGTGGTAACAAAGCTAGCAGGGAGTTTCTTAATGAGAATTTCACATCAGATGGACACTGTGTGATTCGTGAGATGTCTAGCAAAATTTAGACAGTATCTTTTTCCAGATGTGCCAATGTGACATTTCATTAAAGCATGAGAAGACAGAGACAAGGATGTTTTCAAGGATATGTTTGATTTTCTTAACGTAAAGCAAACAATTTTATAATAATCTTTTTAGGGTCCTCTGAATAGTATTCCAATATTTCTGAGTTGTATATTGAATTGTACACACTTGTGTGCATATAAGTATTTTTGTGCTTATGGCTTATAAACAGTTAATCATGTATATCCATACTATATGTGTGTATTACACATATGCATGTACATACAATCATGCATACATACATGCAATCTATTCAATATCATGGGCGTAAGAATCCCAAATAAAAACACATTCTTGGATTGTGATGTGTCATTTTTTATTTATTTGCAATAACTCAAGTTTGAACCCAAGTTTTTAAAATCAAAAGGCTCAGTACACAAACCCAGTGGATCATGTGCAGGGTACAGGTCGGGGATGTTCTGATCATCCTGACCTGGGAGGATGATTTGTCAGAGACCTCAATTTCAATGGAGCTGAAATCCACCTCAAGCTAGTCCGTAGCCTTCGAAACCCAAAGCCTGTTCCTAAATCACATGTTCCTAAATCACAACTTGAAATTCCCAGGAAAGGATCCCTGTGGATGGATTTGTGCTTTAACGGAGGCAGTTTCTGCCTCTCCCAAGAAATTTAAGGGCTAACAATTTCTTCTTGTTTTTCTTCTTTCACCCACCATAATCCCAGGATAGGCCATTCTAAGGCTGAATGTCTGAACAAGCACAGAGGAAGAACATTTGAAGAAATAAAAAATAAGGGTACTAATTCCTGCAGTTTTTCACAGAATTTTAATGTATGTCTGTGAAAAAGTAATAAACGGGCTATAGTCCATTAGGCAAGAACAAATTTCCCCCCATAATTTTATCTTTGTTTAATTGAATATTTAATTAGTATAAATATGAAACTAATTTTTTAATGTGTTCAGTACATTTAGCAGGAAGTGCTGGTGCCGGGCTCCGTCTTGAGAAGCACTTCTACAGATGGGGACAGCCACCGCGCCCTCCTTGTCCTCCTCAGTGTGCTGATAGAAGTGAGTGGGTCATTTGGCATTAGCAAAGGAGTAAGTTAGCATTTGCACTGAGCTGGATCTTGCCAGGCTGTGCATATTGGAAGCTGCAGACAGAGGCTCCTTTCACGTTGATGAATGGGTTTTTTCAAGCGTTCTGCTCCCTAGTTATGAGAAGGGTGACCCGGTCAGGAGACGACTTTATGAAGCTATAAAAAATGTATGTCACTTCGGACTCTCTAATGTCACAGGGAAGGGAAAAAAAAAAAAAATCCTGTGCAAAAATGGCACAGTAATAAGGCTGTTTTGTATGCTCGAAATAGCTTTCTGTCTACAGTCATAGGTAGATCTGAAACTGGGGCAGCAGACAGTGTCCACCAAGTACTAGAACTGGGCAAATCAGAAAAAAAAAATTTTTTTTGGCTTTGTTTGGCTTTGCTGGCCCTCACAGAAATACTTATGGTGACGACAAGAAGACATTTCTGAATGCAAATCTGGTAGCTCTGTGTCAGAACTGGGGAAGGTGCAAATGTCTTTTTAAAAGCCAGCAAGGTACTCAAGGTGATGAAGACTTTTAAGTATGCAGAAGAGCCAGAAAAGGAGTCACTACAAAGCAAACACATTTTGAAAGGGGTCTTTTCATCTAATATTTTATAAAGTCCTTCTTCTGTATCACAAAGAATTAAAAAAAAAAAAAGAAGAAGGTTTGCCAGGTACATTGGCCCCTCTGCTTTCTGGTGAATACTCTGGAGTTTACAGATAGTGACATGTAGATTTTAACAAAGGCCGTCCCCTGTAGACCCATAATTTAGCATTCATTGAATTCTCTCAATTCTCTCATCAATATGCATATTTCACAGCATCAGGTGCTTTCCTTTTTGATATGTCACACATTTCATAATTCATGTTCAAATATTAATTTACACAAGGTAGGGAACCTCGAAGACCAAGGTCAGAGGTTTTGCCTTTATTAGGGCTTCAATTAGTCACAGGTGAACTTTGGAGAGTCTCCACTGGATTCCTACACTGGCTTTGTCATCGTTGAGTTGTACAACCCTGGAGCATTCCATTTTAAACCCAAGTACCCTTTGTCATTTCTTTTCTGGGGCCTGTAAACCTCTTCCATCAACACACCTGGAATGGGATAAAACATTATGTAAAAAGCTATGAGTTCAATACTCCAGGTATAATGAATATCAAATTCATCCATTGTTTTGAAGAAGGAGGCAGAGAACTGAGGTTTTCACCCATAGAACACTGGTTTGGCATTTCTTTTTCTTTTCTTTTCTTTTTTTTAATATTCTATTTATTTATTTGAGAGAAAGAGTGAGAGAGAGGGAGATTGAGAGAACAAGTGGGCGGAGGAGCAATATGGGACTTGATCCCGGGACCCTGGGATTATGACTTGAGGTGAAGGCAGATGTTTAACCGACTGAGCCCTCCAGGCACCCATGGTTTAGCATTTCTCACCTTTTTTTCATGAAGATGTCTACGCAAATCAGGCTGACTTCCTAGGTCCATTCTGAAGAAAGTTGGCCATGGTTGATTCTCTGTGTACTGGTCACTAGACTTTGTATCATGCAGTCTTTCCAACCTGGCCACAACCGACCAAAAGCCCATGGAAGGTCTTGACCTAAGTTTCCTCTCCAGTACATAGCCTATTTTGTAGAGCCACCAAACCACTCAATCAAGTGTAGACTTTTGAAGGAGTTTGGATGTTAGACACATAGAAAGAGGTGGCAGTAACAAAAACAGACAAGGTGAGGGAGAGACAGGAAGATCAGAACCACAGGAAGGACAGACTACTGACGTGGTTGCTGTGACCTGAAAAGCTGTGCCCTCAGACATGTTCAGGACTCCCCTGAGACCTGACCAGTTGACTTGTCCCAGTTATAAACCCCATCACCTGGAAAGTCTTGAGCTGATTTCTCTTTGTAACCTGAAGGAGCCAGCCTAACACAACAGCATCCATTCATTTCAAAAAGAGGCCTCCTCTTACTAAGGAGTATTTTTAAACTTTACATAAAAAGCACCTGAGGAATAAAAGAGAAATAAGTGATTGCCTTTAAAGCATTAGAAAGAACAGGGTGAATACATGCTCATTGGAGGCTTCCGATTGGTTACTTACTTTTATAACCTAGAAAACAAAAATAATTTCACTGAGTTAATTTTTTTACCTAAGTGGTTTGGTTTGTGTGTTTCTTTTCCTTCAGGAAGAACAGAATCGCTTGTCTATTTGGATGAGTCAGTTTGGTGTAAGTAGTCCTTCCTGTTAATATGTGAGGTCAATGATGTGAAATAAAATAGAGGCAGATTCATGAAAAGTGTAATGAGCACAGGACGTAAGAGAGAGAATCAGGGCTGCTCTTAGTCCTGATCTCTGGGTAGTTCTTCACATTCCCATCATGGAATCTCTATGAAGGACAAGAGGGCAGGGAACATGCTCTGCCCCTGGAACAGGCAAAAAGGGGTGTGCAGGCTGTAAAAAATTTTAAAACAATAATAAAACTGACAAAAAGTAGATCTGTTTTTCATTATCACCACCATTTTCTCCTCACCCCCAACCCTTAGAACTCCAGTGCTATCTTGTATACTTGTATAGGTCTTCACAATACAAAATTAAAAAGTTATTGAGTAGAAAACATAAGCCACTTTCCAACATCAAGGGATCAGAAGGCCTGATTTGTCATGACGGCTGGGCACTGAAGACAACTCCAAAGACAGATATTTACACCTAAGTTTTCATTATTTCTGAGTACCCATGCTCTCCAAGTATTGGAGCCCAGTAGCATAAAACTCATATTTTTTCAAGAAAAATTCCACATCACTTAAGAATTTATTAACAATTTACATAATTGCTTAAGTAATCTGCATAATTGACAGAAAGTTTAATTTGACCCTAGTTCAACTGTAACACTTACGGTTTTAAATTGAAATTGATATAATTCATTTATGAGAGTAATTAAGCTATGGTGTCTAACAAATACAACGTATGCTGCCTGAGGCTTCCAAGGCCAGAACATGCTATTAGAATGTTTTATTTAAATGTGTCAAATCTGTTCATCTCTACAGTCACCCATGTTAGACTAGAGCAAATGGCTTATTTGACCTTGAGCGCTGTGCTTCTGAGAGCGGGTGTTTGAAGCACACAGTTCAACTATGTTTCACAAGCTCAAGTGTTTAAAGAAAACCTAAACTTTGCCTAGTTTTTACTTTGAGAATATGAGTATATCTGAGTATGTGACAATCACAAAAGTTACTAAACATCAGATTTTCAGAATAACAGGACTGAAAAAAATACCCCCAGAATAATGGATCGTTAGCTTATGACAAGATGGCTAATATTCATGAGTGAGGAAAGTGGGGAATCTGTCCACCCTCCTTGAAATGCATGCTGTTTATATTTAAATACAGAGTTTATTCAACTATCTGAAGGGTAGTCATCCCAAACAGAACATAACTGTGCTGCAAAGAGATACTGCATACATCTAAGGAAGGGCAGAGATTAACTTGGCCAGGAGCTTGTGTCATGCCACATCTCCTCACTTAGACAATTTCAGATCTCATGGCTTTACTTTTTCACTGTCACCTGTGCAGCCTTGGGGACCCACAGGATATGGATGAGGGTCAGATACAAGCGACGTGGTTACGTAGACAAAGTCTCTCTTGGGCACAGTCAGGATCCATCCTTTTGCAACCCTCCCATGAGTAATTCCAAAGAAAATCCTGTAATGCATCAACATGCATGACACCAGACTCCAGCTCCCCAGGCACCTCCGTTCTCCCCCTTGGTCAGCTCTTAGGATGTTTTTTTTTTTTTCTATTCATTTTTCTCATTGATCTTTGTCTCTCTTGAACAATTTCCCTATTGATCTCAACTGTCATTTTCTCTCACATTATTTGCTTTCTTCTGAATCCAGAGTCTCTACCTTACCGTTGAGTTTTGCACCACTGAGTTGATAGTAATAGTTATTGTTCAAGTACACTGCAGTGCTGAACACCAGGCCAGGTTATGACACATTTTATCTCATTTCATCGTTATTGTCGTCTTGAGAGTTGTTTTCATTATGCAGATGGCAATATGGTGACTTTAGAGGAGTTAAATGGCATGCCCAAGGTCCCCAAACAGCTTGGTTTGCACCCATGACCCTGTGACCATGTACATACACACCTGGTGAGTTCCACTCTGCTAAATAACCTTTGGGATTATGATATTACCTCCTTTTTAGTTGTTTAATAATAAGAGCAACAACAACACAAAGGAGAGGGAAAACCACATCAAACAAACGTATAGCTTAATAACTTATTATAGGATCTACAGCATTATAATCACCAGCCTAGTCAAGACATAGAACTTTGTCAGCCATACTTGAACCCATTGTGTATATCCACCCTCCATCACAGTTCTTCTCCCACCACTGCATCATCCTGCTAACCGATAATCATCATTTCCTGGCATTTCTTTACAGTTTTATCATCCAAGAGGGCATATCCCAAGGCTATTGTTTAATCCATTTTAAATTTGATTTATTTTAGTTGATAGGTTCTCTCTGTCCCTTTCCTATTTTTATGGTAAAACTATTAAAGGCTTAGAAAATGTCCCACAGTCTGGATTTTGCAGTTGCATACTTACAGTGCAAGTTTTCTGTTTTTTTGGTTTTGGGTGTTTGGTTTTTTGTTTGTTTGTTTTTTATTTTGTTTTGTGTTTTTACATTCACAAATCCTCTATGTTTCCTGAAATTTGGCAATTGGAAACAGAGGCTTGATGAGACTCAGGTTGATTCCTCTGGCAAGAGTAAAATTGAAACTCTTCTTTCAACAAAAGTGCATAGAGCTTGCTACTCTTTTCGTGAAGTTACCAATCATTGATGCTTCATGCTTAGATTCATTGATTCATTGGAGGGTCAAAAATATGGGAGCTATTCTAATTCTTTTATTTCTTTTTCATGTATTATCTGGAATACATTTATAAAGAGATATTTTTCCTCTTTGGTCATGTAATAGAACTTTTAATATAGAAAGGCATGATGAATACTTGATTCTTTCTCTTTAGTTATGATAATGAATATGGTCCTACCATTCTCTGAAGGTGACCAATTATTTAGTTTTTAATATCAATATGAACTAATTGATTGATTGATTGATTTTTTTTTTAAAGATTTTTTATTTATTTATTTGAGAGAGAGAGAATGAGAGAGAGCAAGCACATGAGAGGGGGGAGGGTCAGAGGGAGAAGCAGACTCCCTGCCGAGCAGGGAGCCCGATGCGGGACTCGATCCAGGGACTCCAGGATCATGACCTGAGCCGAAGGCAGTCGCTTAACCAACTGAGCCACCCAGGCGCCCTGAACTAATTGATTTTTTTAAAAGACTTATTTATTTTAGAGAGAGAGAGCATGTGCACACCTGTGAGTGGGGGGAGGAGCAGAGGGAAAGAACCTTAAGCAGACTCCCTGCTGAGTGTGGAGCCCAAAGCTAGGCTTAATTTCATGATCCATGAGGTCATGACTTAAGCTGAAACCAAGATTTGGATGCTTAACTGACTGAGTCACCCAGATGCCCATGAATGAATTTCTTTCTTTTTTTTTTTTTTTAAGATTTTATTTATTTATTTGAGACAGAGAGAATGAGAGAGAGAGAGCACATGAGAGGAGGGAGGGTCAGAGGGAGAAGCAGGCTCCCCGCCGAGCAGGGAGCTCGATGCGGGACTCGATCCAGGGACTCCAGGATCATGACCTGAGCCGAAGGCAGTTGCTTAACCAACTGAGCCACCCAGGCGCCCCGAATTTATTTCTTAACAAATATTTGATGGGTTTCAAATCATTGTAGTTATTACCCTTACTGATGTTCATATTGTTACATCTTTGGCAATGGAAGGCTTTACAAGTTGACTTCTGAATCCCTTTGACTCAATTCTAATTCTTTGTAATTCTAGTAATTCCAGTGACACAATTCTAGTAATCTTTGCTAGCTTCCTTGCCATTTAGTATAGCAAAATCATTAAGGCATATCTTCTATATTCCCTGCCTTAAATCTAGAATCAGCCATCTCTCCTTTAGTGGGTTTTATGCGCTGAATTGTGTCTTTCCAAAATTTATATGTGGAAGCCCTAAACCCTCAATGTGTCTATATTTGGAAGCATGGCTTTTGGGAATGGAATTAAGGTTAAATGAGATCATAAAGGCAAGGCTCTAATCTGGTAAGACTAGTGCCCTTACCAGAAGAGGTAGAAACACCAGGGACCCCCTGTTCTCTCTGTGTGCATAGAGGAAAATCCATTATGTGGGCACATATGAGGATGACTATCAGCAAGACAAGAAGAGAGTGCTTACCAGGAACTGAATCTGCTGGCACATTGATCTGGGACTTACAGCTTTGAGAACTATGAGAAAATAAATTTCTGTTGTTTAAACCACCCAGTCTGTAGTATTTTTTTTTTTTTTGGTGTGTGTGTGTGGAAGCCCTAGCTGACTAATATAGTAAGAAAAGGCATTTCAAATTTGATCCTTGCATTAGAGATGATTATTGTTACTGAGATGATCACTGTTTCTATACCTTTTCAGTGGACAGAATTAGGTTGATGATAGATAGATAGATAGATGATAGATAGATAGATTAAAAAAACCCTCATTCATTCATATTGATTAATTCCAACTAGAAGTCTGTAGTATAAGATTTTTACTTAACCTAACATCTCTATTGTATGTGTCATCTTTCTTCCACACCAAGCTTCCACATCTTCTTCCACATCTAGCTTTCAAGGACACAGGGAATTACAGAATTGGAGTTTCTCATATTTACCCATTTTTCCCACATTATACACATATTTCTCTCAGAATAATATTACAAACATTACCAACATTCATATGACTTTACATATTAACAAAAGTTAATATTTTTGCATGTGCTCTCCTTATTTCCCTCCAGCTTTTATTTTTTATTGTACTACATCTTTAATATTAAAGCATATACTCATGAAATGGTATACTTTCCATCTTTTGACTCTCATTTAGTCTTGGCTATCAAATATCTATACAATTAATCCACACCCCTGACCCTCTGTCAGTGTCTCTGTAGACATTCTGGATGTTTCAAGCTCATTTGCTTTCTTTCTTCCTTCCTTTCTTCCTTTTTCTTTCTTTCTTTCTTTCTTTCTTTCTTTCTTTCTTTCTTTCTTTCTTTCTTTCTTTCTTTCAAGATTTATTTATTTATTTGGGAGAGAGAAAGAGCATGAGTGGTGGGGGTGGCGGGCAGAGGGGGAGAGAGAGAGAATAAGCAGGCTCCATGCCCAGCACAGAGCCCTATGTGGGGCTCGATCCCATGACCCTGAGATCATGACCTGACCCAAAATCAGGAGTCATATGCTTAACCAACTGAACCAACCAGGCCCCACTCAAGCTCATTTTCTAGTAAATACATCAGGGAAGTCTCATGGTAACAATATTTCTTGAGCCCTTGCATATGGACAACACTTTACCCATACTCTAATATGTAAAAGTTAATTTTGCTGGAAAAATATTGTGTGGCTCACCTTTTGTTTTCATGTTTTGAGTGTTTAACTCCATTTCCTTATGGAATAAGCATTGCTATAGAAAAAACTGATAGCAATCTAACTTTATTTCCAATGTAAGTGTCTTGCTTTTTCATTCAGATGCTAAAATTTTTTTAAATTCTTTTCTAAGTCTAATAATTTTACCAAAATATATTGGTGTTGGCCATTCAAGATAAATATCCTCAAGTATATGAAATACTCTTTGAATATCTAGTTTCAAATTTTTTTTTCTCTTCCTTATGTATAATTTTACTTGAATTATAAGTTATGGTATTTGTTCTACCCTATTGCCTTTCTTTCCTTTTTCAGAGCTTCCTATTGCCCATGTGTTTTATCTTCTTTGCCTCTCTCTCAAACCCTTTAATCTCTTTTCATTTTCTTTTTAAACATTTTTTTCTGAGTCATATGACATTCCTATGACAACATTTTTTTTATTTGCTTTTGTGTTTCTTCTAGTTTATGCCTAGTTCAGTTTTCAAATCTAAAATATTTTTTTTTCATTTATACCTAATATTTTTCTGAATTCTGTCACAGCAATTTTTTAGTTTTTTTTTTTTTTAACTGATTCCTATTTTTTTTCCATATCTAAGATCATTGAAAATATTTTTGTTTTCCTTTGAGATAGTTGGCTATAAATGGAATCTCTCTTGTGAGCATGTCTTTCTGCTATGCTTTCACGGTCTCTAGGAATATTATTCTGTTTCTTATTACTCTTTTCCTTGGAACCCTGTGTGGTATTTGAACTACATACTTTTGTGTTATTTATTTTTATGTGAAATTTGTTTTTCTGAGATTCAAAAGGAGGCACGGAACCATACTTCTGTTAAGAATCTGGTTTGGAAAATATATTCCTTACAACTCAACAAAAAAAAACAAACAACCCAATTTAAAAATGAACAAAGGAATTGAAGGGACATTTTTTTTCCCAAAGAAGATGTACAAGTGGCCAGCAAGCACATGGGAAGATGTTCAACATCATTAGTCATTAGCAAAATGCAAATCAAACTACAATTCGATACCTCTTCATACTCACTGGGATTGCTAAAAATAGAGAAAAAGTGGTGGCCAGGATGTTAGGAGGTTCCTCAAAAATTTTCTGGTAAAGGTTCTTCATAAGTTTTGCTTTTGCTATCTAGTTGTTCTATATGTTCTATTTGGTATCTAGTTATTCTAGTTGTTCTATTCCTTTTATGAAGGAGTTCGGGGATTTTAAAAACCATGTGTCCTAAGAATAAGTTAAACTCTTTATTCCTAGGATTTAGTAGCATCTTTTCTTCCTAAAGTTTTTCTTACTTCAAGCATTTTCACTGACTGCTGTTTTTCTCCTATTTCAAATATTGGTGTTCACCAACACACATTAAGCATTTGGAAATGTTTAACATCTGTATCATTCCTTTCTCTCTGTAGATTCTCACATCCACCTGCCTAGTCTCCCTTTTGCTTTCTCACATCCACCTTCTTGTCATACTTGTAATTTTCTGACTGTAACATGTTCTTTAATTACACATGAAAGCATTGAGCCACGACCTTCAGTTTAATACTTTAGTCCTCAAAACGTTTTGAAAAAGAAGTAAAAGTTGGTAGCAAATTGAAATATTGACTTAAAAAAAAAAAAAAGAAAAGAAAGATTGACTCTTGCCTCTAATTCAAAGTTCTGATACTTCTTTCTGGTAACCTTGGGTTCACCGCTTAAACTTCGTCTCTAATCTGCAAAATGAAAGGAATTTCCTGTAAGCAAAATCTATATAAATACTTGATGTGATAGAACAGAATTTCCTCTCATTTTCACCTGACTTTAAATTTTAAATCGTTGTTGCTTTAAAACCAGCTGTGCCAGATTTTCTATTGGCAATTTTACACCACTCTTTACCTTCTATACTCTCCCGTGTATTACTGGGGCTGAAAACATGAGAACTACATTTCCCAGAATCTCTGAAAGCAGTTCTGCTTTTAGATTTTGTCATATATATGTCTATATATCTATCTATATCTATATCTATCTATATCTATATCTTTTCAAAGATTTGGAATGAATAAGTGAAACAAATCTAAACAGAAGTCTTTTTTTTTTTTTAAAGATTTTATTTATTTATTTGAGAGAGAGAATGAGATAGAGAGAGCATGAGAGGTGGGAGGGTCAGAGGGAGAAGCAGACTCCCTGCTGAACAGGGAGCCCGATGCGGGACTCGATTCCGGAACTCCAGGATCATGACCTGAGCCGAAGGCAGTCGCTTAACCAACTGAGCCACCCAGGCGCCCTCTAAACAGAAATCTTATGGACTTCTTCCACAGCAGCTGGTAGGTAAGGAAGCAGCAAATGTTAGGAATTGTTGGTGGTTTCTAGAAATTCTCCTACTAATCACCCACTTTAATGCAGCAGGGAGCTAAAATCAGTGGTGACTGTCTCCTGTAATTCCCACTAACTAGTAGTCTTAAAATCCAGCAGTTTTCCTTGAAATTTGTTGCCTCAGACTTTCTAATGGGTTTGTAAGTAACTACTTCCATCTATTTAATCCCTTCCTGCTCAGAATACATAGGGCACTTTATGTTTCCGACAAAACTCTGACTGATTCACTGGGCATGTTGTTTTCCTTCTGCTAGTACATTTCTATGAGCCTGTGTTTTACCAAACAGAACAAGTTCATGAACACTGGAAAATCCACTGAAGCATGCATCCCCCTGCTTGTGTGAATCTCACGGTTGTTATCAGGAATGCCTTAATAGCTACAGTTTCCCCAGTTGGCACTTTTATCAAAGCACTTTCCTATTTAAAAGGGCTTTGAACCTTTAAAACTTTCACTGTGTTAATCTTTACCTTCTCAAATAAATTCTAAGCTTTCTCTAAAATTATCATCAGACCAGCAGACATCCAGTGTTTGAGACAATATTCTCTTCCCACACTTTGAAGATTTTCTTTTTCCATTTTAACAATCCATTATTTATTTATCTTTATTGTCATCAGTTGCACAAATAACACTTTTTATGTGTTTTATGGATGGCTTTGTGTCTGTCAGGATTTCTTTCACTACTTTTCAGTTTCAAATTATGTCCTGAAAGATTTCCACTTAAGAGAAGATGGAATAGATGTACCTTTTTCCTAGTTCTCCCACTAAGTACAGCTAAAAGCCCTGGATATTATGGATGAAACAAAAGTAAGAAGACCCTGAAAAATGAAAGAAAAAGATAGGCTAGAAACCTTAAGACTTAAGGAACAGGACAATGACAAGTCTCCTGAGTTTGCTTTTTGCCTTGCAGTTAAAGAATCCAGCAACCCAGAAATACCAAAAGTCCAGAAAAAAAAAAAAAAAAATTCCCCATAAAAGCCTTATCTCTCTCTAGCCAAAGAACCAAAAAAGGGGGCAGCCTAGAAAGATAGAAGAATCATGTAGACAACAACCATTTTACTTTATTTAGCCAAATACCAAAACAATTCTATGACTTCATATTCACCCATGTTAGCAAAGGCCAACTGGGTACTCCTAAGACTCCAACGAGGTGGTCAATGCTCTTGCAGATGGGATGCCGGAGTAGAAGGCGGAATATGGAGCTAGGACTTTCATCCCCATCAATTGGTAATAATGCCTCTTCCCACAGTTTTAGTGAGAATACTTAGGGATCCTGGCACTCTATCCCCATTCAGCAGCAGTGAGGCACCTTTGCCCCTCCCTCCTGTGGTGGTGTTGGAGGAGAGTCAGGATTTTCATAATTATCCAGAGATAACAAGGCTGTCATTACTTTGTGTCAATGGAGACCATGTGGAGAGCCAGACCTCCCAACCCTGCTCAACAGTAACAAAGAATTCTGCCTTAGAATATCAGTGGAAGCTGAGAGGTGAATCTAGAATTCTACCTCTGGCTGGCAAGAATAAGATAGTACCTCTGTTTTCCTTGCTGGAACGGTGCCAGAGACAGCCACCTAAAGCAGATGTTTAAGAAAGATCCACTCTCTTATAATGTAATAGAGATGTCAAATTTTTGTGCTATGATGTTAAGGATGACCCTTGCCCCGAGAAAGTTTTGGTTTTTGCCTCTGGCTCCTGGGAGATAGCCTCTAAGCCCATGGACTGTCCTGTTTTATTAAAGCGTCTTTATTTACATGGAAGCTTTGGATGGTGCAGGATAGTCTACAATAACAATGTGATTTATAATGGGGCCTGGGGCTATGTGGTATCATCTTAATCTCTAAAAGTGATGAAGACTGAGGTCAACCATGTGGGCAGTCAGCATATCTATGTGATCAATACCCAGTGAAAACCTGGACTCTGGAAAGTTTTATAAAACTCCATGCATTGTCACTCATGATTGCTTGGAGGAATAAGGACTGTATACACAACTCCACTGGGAAAAGACAATAGAAGCCTCATGACTTGGGGCGCCTGGGTGGCTCAGTCGATTAAGCGTCTGCCTTCAGCTCAGGTCATGATCCCAGGGTCCTGGGATCAAGCCCCACGTCGGGCTCCATGCTCAGCAGAGAGCCTGCTTCTCCCTCTCCCTCTGCCTGCCACTCTGCCTACTTGTGCTCTCTCTATCTCTCTGTCAAATAAATAAATAAAATATTAAAAAAAAAAAAAAAGCCTCATGACTTGTCTCTCCTGGACCCTGCCCCATACACATTTTCCTGTTACTGATTTTAATCTATATCCTTTCTCTATAATAAATATTAACTGTGAGTTGTTGTGAGACCATGAAAATGGTCATTGCTCAGTTCTGTGAATCTCTCTGGTGAACTGTTGAACCTGGGGGTGGTTTGAAGGACCTCCTGAATTTACATATTTGATAATCTCTCATTCAATAAATGAGAAGGTCTCAAACTGAATTAAAAAGAAAAAAAAAACAAACTGATAGATGCCAACAATGAAATCACAGAGATCCTTGAACTGTCTAACACAGATTTTCAAGTAGTCATTACAAAAATGTTTCAATGAGCAAGTGCACAAACATGCTTGAAACAAATGAAAAAAATCAAAGACCTTCGCAAAGAAATAAGAAGTTCTAATGGACACATAGAAGATATAAAAAGAACCAAGTCTTGGAAACTTTAGATTTTAAAATTTTAGAACTGAAAAATATAATAACCAACATAAAAAGTTTAGTGGATAGGCTCAACTGCAGAATATACAGGACAGAGGAAAGAAAGTGAATTAAAAGACAGAACAATAGAAATTACCCTATATGAACAAAAGAAGGAAAATACCAATTTTTAAAAAGATTTATTTATTTATTTTAGAGAGAAAGAGCATGCGCGTGAGTGGGGGAGGGGCAGAGGGAAAGGGAGAGAGAGAATCACAAGCAGACTCCATGCTGAGCATGGAGCCCAACACAAGCCTTGATTTCCAGGCCCTGAGATCATGATCTGAGCCAAAATCAACAGTCAGACCCTTAACCAACTATACCACCCAGGCGCCCCAGAAATGATGAATTAAAAAAAAAATAAAGAAACAAAATGTCAGGGACCTCTATGTCCATAATAAAATATCAAACATTTGTGTCACTGGCATTTCAGAAGAGGAGGAAAAACAAAGCAAAGCTGAAAAAAAAAAAATTGTCAAAGAAATATTGGTTAAAAACTTTCCAGATTTGGCAATATATAAACCTACAGATTCAAGAAATTGAGGGATTAACAAACAGGAGAATGCCAAAAAAAAAAAAAAAAAAAAAATTCCATGCTAAGACTGATCATAATTAAATTTCTGAAACAAAAGAAAAAATAATCTTGTAGGTAGCAAGAAAAAAAAATACCTTATTTATAGGGGAAAAAATTGAGTAATAGTGGATTTCTCATCAGAAATGATAGAAGCCGGAGGAAGAGATGCAGTATTTTTTTAAGCACTGAAAGAAAACAAGAGCAACTTAGAATCATATACCTAAGAAAATTATCCTTTGGTAATGAAGAGGAAATTAAGACATTCTCAGAAAAAAGAAAACTAAGAGAATTTGTTGCCAGCAGAACTATTATTAAAAGAATAGCTACAAACATAAAGGAAACAATAAAAAAGGAACCTTAAAATATTAGGAAGGAAGAAGGAACATAAGAAAGAATATGGGTAAGTTCAATAGGCTTTTATTTTCTATTTGAATTTTCTAAATTATTATTATTATTTTTAAGTAAGTTCTATGCCCAAAGTGAGGCTTGAACTCACCACCCCAAGATCAAGAGCCACATGTTCTACCAACTGAGCCAAGGAGGTGCCCCAGTTTTTTAAATTATTTTCAGCTCCCTAATGTGGTTCTAAGTATATGTGGAGAAGTATTCAAGATAATTATATTATAAATGGGGGAGGATAAAAAAGTCAAGGTAGGTAAGATTTCTTTTTCTAATATTTTTTTTAAGATTTATCACTTATTTGGGAGAGAGAGAGAGCACGCACACAAGCATGAGTGGGGAGAGAGACAAAGGGAGAAGACGAAGGAGGAAGAAGGAGAGAAGCAGACACCCTGCTGAGTGTGGAGCCCTGAGACTGTGACCTGAGCCGAGATCAAGAGTTGGTCACTTAACTGACTGAGCTGCCAAGGCACCCTAAGGTAGGGAAGATTTCTATACTTCACTCAAACTGGTAAAATGACTACACAGTACATTTTGATAAGTTATGTACATATAGTATAATACCTAGAGAAAATAGTAAAATCATTGTAAAAGAGACACACTCAAAACACTAAATCAAAATGGAATTATAAATATGTTCAAGTCACCCACCAGAATATAGGAAAAACAAAACAGACAAAAAACAAAGAATGGAAAACAAAAAATAAATGTCAGAGCTAACCCTAAGATATCAATAATTACATTAGATGTAAGTGGTGCAGTTAAAAGAGATTGGCAAAAAGGATAAAAAAATATGACTCAACTAGATGCTGTCTATAGGAGACTCACATTATATATAATAGTATTGACAGGTTGAAAGGAAAAGGGAGGAAAAAGATATATTAATTACAGTGAAGCAATAGTGGTTATATTAATATAATATAGATTTCAGAACAAAGAAATTTACCAGATACAGAGAAAGACATTATATCATGATAAAAGGATCAATAAAATAAAGAAGATATAACAATCCTAAATGGAAAAGCTATGAAATATATGAAGCAAAAAATGATAGAATTAAAAAGACAAATAGATAAATTCACAGTGATAGTTACAAAATTCAACACCTCTATGTTAACAACTGATGGACTACCTAGACATGAAATCTGTAGTGATAAAGAAGTCAGTAACACCATAAACCAACAGAATCCAAGTCACATTTATCAATCACTCCATGAAACAGCATAGCAGACATACTTTTCAAGTGCCCGCAGAGTATGTAACAAGATAAACCATATCCTTTGCTGTAAACAAGACTCAACAAATTTAAAAGTACTGAAATCATTTAAGTGTGATGTCATCACACCACAGTGAAATCAAACTAGAAATCAACAAAAGAAAGATAATAGGAAAATCTTCAAATACTTGAAAGCTACTTCTAAATAATGCATGAATCAAAGAAGTCTCAAATTAAAACTACGATGAACTTGAATGAAAATGAAAACGCCACATATCAAAATCAGTGGGATGCAAATAATGCAGCACCGAGAGGAAAATTATAGCTCTTAATGCATATATTAGAAAACAAGAAAAATCTCAAAGTAATACTCTCATTTCCCACCTAAAGAACTTTAAAAAAGCAGAGCAAAAAAACCCCAAAGGAAACAGAAAGAAGAAAGTAATAAATGCATAAGAGCAGAAATCAATGAAACTGAAAACAGAAAAATAACTAAGAAAATCAATGTAATGAAGAACAAGTTTTTTGGGATATGCAATAAAATTGACAAACCTCTAACATGACTGATAATGATGAGAGAAGATGCAAATTTGTGATATTATTAATATCACAAATGAAACAGGAGATATCACTACAGATCCTGCAAACAGGAATATTAAGAGATAAAAATATTAAGAATAATAAAAGAGATGCCTGTGTGGGTCAGTTGGTTAGGTGGTAGCTCTTGATTCCGGCTCAGGTCATGATCTCAGGGTCCTGACATAGAGCCCCACCTCTGGATCCATGCCTACACTCAACGGAGAGTCTGCTTGAGGATTTCTCTCTCTCTCTCCCTCTTCCCCTCCCCCTGCTCATGTGCATTCTAAGTAAGTAAGTAAATAAATAAATACTATCTTAAAAAAAAGTAAAATGTAAGCCTATAAAACTTAAAAAAAAAAAAAGAAAATATTTGGAATCTAGGTCTTCAGAGAGTTCTTAGACAACATCAAAAGCATGATCCATAAAAGAAAAAAAAATGATAAATTGGATTTCACCAAAATTAAAATCTTTTGTTTTGCAAAACACCCTGTTAAGAGAATGAAAAGATAAGCTTCAGACTAGGAGAAAATATTTACCAACCAACAAATGCTTTGTATCTACAATATATAGAGTATTCTCAAAACTCAAAAGATTAATAATAGCAATCATCATCATCATCATCGTTTAGAAAATGGGAAAAAAAATGTGAAGAGACATTTCACCAAAGAGGTTATATAGAAAACAAATAAGCACATGAAAAAAATATTATTAGTCTTTAAGGAAGTTCAAATGTAAATCATACTGGAATACACTGTATATATGTATACTATACACTATATATACATATGTATATATATGCATATTATATATATATGTCTATATATATCTATATATCTATCTCAGAATGGCTAGATTAACAAAAAGGACAACATTAAATACTGGCAATGATGCAGAGAAATTGGATTACTTATACATTGCTGGTGACCACGTAGAATGCTACAAATGCTTTGGAATACAGTTTGACAGTTTCTTAAACAAATCAAACACGCAATTAATATACAACCCGACAGTTGTAATCCTAAGTATTTATACCAGACATATGAAGACTTACATTCATGATAAACCTGTACACAAATGTTTGTGGCAGCTTTATTTGCAATAGCCAAAAACTGGAAACAACCCAGATTGTTTTTCAATGACTGAATGGCTTAACTGTGGTATATCCATACAGTGGAATATCACAGCAAACACATAAAAAGAAGCAAATTATTGATACGTTCAAGAACCTGGATGAATCTCCAGACAATTACACTGAGTAAAAAAATTCCAATCCCCAAAATTTACATAGTATATGATTCCATTCATAAAACATTCTTGAAAGGACAAAATTATAGAAAAGGAAAGCAGATTAGTGGTTGCCAGAAGTTAAGAAGTGAGGAGGAGGCAACTAAGTGTGGCTATAAAAGGAAACATTGGAGATCTTGTGTTGATGGTGATGGAATGTTCTGTATCTTGACTGCATCGATGTTGATACTTTCGTTGTGATATTTTGCAACATGTTACCATTAAAGGAGACTAGGTAAAGGAACCTCCCTGTATTATTTCTTACAACAGCATGTGAATCCACATTTATCTCAAAATAAAAAGCTTAATTAAAAAATTAGAAAGTCCTATTTTTGCTTCCATCATAATAGTATGGTTTTTCTTACCCTCAGGGATATTGCACTTAACACACATGATAAGCTTAGTAATGCTGATAAAATGTTTCAGATCTAAGCACGAATACAATATACATGCTATAAACCAGAGGACACAATGGCTCCAAATAAAACTGTTGATGTTACATGCGAATGGCAGCCAGAGATGGCAAGCCATTGTTTTGCAGTAGAGTTTGATTTATATAACACTTCTGTTTCAGTTTTTAAGGGCCTCTTGGCCTCTTTGGCCCTCTGGTAGAGCAATTTCTTGTTTCCTTGGCAGATCTTTCAAGTCTTAGGTCAGTGTCTTTTTCAATTCTCTTTTCTTTGTTGAACTTTGTTTCTCTGTGGTGTTGTGTTCCCTTTCTTAATTTGTTCTGCTTAGAACATCACCCAACACTCCTAACCACCACTACAACCACCACCACCACACACACACACACACACACACACACACACACACACACACACACACATACTCCAAACTACCAATCCTCCTGTAAGTGACTAACTCTCACTTGTATTTCAGGGCTGAGTATCTACCTTCAGAACATGTCCCCCTTCTCTACCAGAGCAATGTTCCTGATATTGTTTTAACTATTAGTTTAATTGTGTGTCTCTTCTGTTGGATTATAAGCTCTTAGAGAGTAGATTCAATGGTTTTCTCCTCCACTGCTATGTCCCAAATTCCTAAGTCAATGCCTGTCCCTGAAAAGGTAGTCAATGAGAGAGTACCAAGTGGCTTATCAAACTGGGGTACAGACAATAAGGATTTGTGATGCAATGGTGCTAGAGGTTGAGAGGTGGTCCATGGACAATTTGAAGTTCTCAAGGGAAAAAACAAACAAAATAATTTTGTTCATGTGTGTTTTATATTTGAAATGTACACTTTACTGTGATTTTTATAGAAATCATGTTGCCTTATTGATACTGTTCAGTTGCTCCAAGATGATCCATATTATACAAGGACTGAGCTGAGCAGATGATTTTTAGTAATGTTAACTTCACAGGGTATAAGTAATCCCCTCCTGACATTTTTCAGATCATCTGGGATTTTATTGATTTATTTTTACATTTGGTAGTTCTTAACTTTTGCCATCACTATTATGTCACCTCATACCTTCAACTCACCAAAACAGAGAGGTGGCTAGCACCCCAAGATGTAAAAGCTGTGAGCTGCTACAACCTCAAATGTAAATGTAAATGAAAGCGATGCCCAGGGATCCAGTGTGAGCGCAAACTGTGAATCTGTAAGTGCTGTGACAAGTGAATTTGGTCTGGTGGCCAAAAAGGAGAAGTATAATTAGAGTTATGACAACAAATATCTGAAATTGGATTTTATTGCACAAACTAACCTTTATTAGTCCTTACTGTGTTGGCTAGCATGACATGTAGTCAAAGCATGACAAGAAACAGAGAAACTTAGGGTGGCTCAGTTGGGTAAGCAGCCTGCTCTTGATTTTGGCTCAGGTCATGATCCCAGGGTCCTGAGATCAAGCCCCGTGTCGGGTTCCCCCTGAGCAGGGAGTCAGCTTCAGGATTTTCTCTCTCTCTCTCTCTCTCTCTCTCTCTCTGCTCCTCCCCCTGCTCACGCTCGCTCACATTCTCTTTCTCTCTCTCTAAAATAAATAAATCTTTTTTAAAAAAAAGAAACATAGGAATTTGTGTGCTCTTGTAAAAAAGAATGTAGTCTTCTTTTTGATAATCCAATTTAGATGTGTATGTTTTCCTTCCCCAAATAAGCACAAAAATAATGCTTTCCAATAAAATTGGAGCAAACTGGGACTGTTGATTGCACAACTTTTACCTTCAACAGCTACTGGTCACACAAAAGATTTGTGGAAATCTCAAGTAAAAGAATATTATTGGAGAAAAAGTGTAATATTACCAATTGACTGAATTCTATCAAATCATAGTGTTGTGTGTTAGGTAACGTCAGTTACAATGGGAGAGTGGCAGTTCTAACCCATGAGTGTGCTTGTGGGTCTGACATGAACATCTAACTTACAGGGGACTGATAAGAAAATACTTTATTCTCTTACACTCTCCCCCAATCCCTCATCACCCATCCAAACCCATTCCGTTAGGCATGCTACAACTGACTTTATGAATTGAAAACTATATGGAGTCCTATGATTCTCTGACTTAAAAAAAATCTTTGAATCTTTAATATTCAAATAATCTTTGTTGAGGAATTAATACGGCTAATCTAGCTAGTAAAACCACATTTCAGATGTAAGCTTCTCTGTGCCTCAGTTCAAGATAGCTTTGGTAGTCTGAGATAGTCTGAGATTTTTCTAGTGACAGGTACCGGTGTCATTTGGTTTTGTTTTTCTTTTGCCACAGTAGATATTTTGAGCTAACTCTCCCTGGTCTTTGAGAGTGGACAAAGCTGACTCTTGTTTTGGAGACTAGTTTGGATTCCAATATTACCTCCCACTAGACATTAGACTCTACTTCATGATGGAAACAATTAATTTTCACTTAAATAGTCACTTAGGTGTCTGTTAGCTAACCTGAGTTTCAGCCTATGTTGGTTCACTACTTCCTCCAGGTACCTCTGGGAATATTAAAATGCCTCCAGGCTTGCTCTCTGTCCAACATGGTGCCTCTCTAGTCTATGAGAAATCCTCCTTCATCCTTGTCCTCTCATGAGTGTAAAAGTAGTCAACTCCTAACTTGGACCATTCTTCTCTGCCCAGTAACCACATCCTTTCCCCTTCAGATTGTCTGCTTGATTAATACTCTACATAGGCTTATACTTTTATATCTAATGCACTGTGTCCTGTCTCTTCCCCTAAACTTGGAGAATCACACATCAAACTCTCCAAAGTGATTTCTTTGAAAGCCATCTCACCAGGCTTCAGATAAGGGATAAGCACACCCCAACCTCCTGTCCTTTAGGAAAAGGGGTGAGCAAAAGGCTATAGTATTTTAAGAATTTCTCTAAAGACATTCTCCAATTTTCAACACATTTTGAACACATTTCAACAATTTAGCTGATTTCCTAGACTTGGTTTTATAATCTGGAAGTGGGTGATGGGGGAGGATTGCAAAATCATTTTTTATACATATCTTTTGTAAATTCTAAAAAATTAGACTGACGTCTTTTTTTTTGTTGTTTTGAATGTAGGTTTGGTGGATGCGTTTATGGTAGGGGAGGAGGGGCTCAGCAAAAGCAGTGACACAAACAACCTCATTTTAATACCCTGTTACTGATAGTATATGCATGAAGGAGGGGTGTTTGATAAAATTGTGTTTATCATTGAAAACCTGTGCTCCAGAAGATGTGAGTATTTAATTAATTATTGATCATTTTGCAAGAAGTGAAGATTAGAAAAGTCACATTGGAACTAAAATCACACACCATCTTCTAAGTGTGTAGCAGTAAAGATCCTTTCTATGAGATTAATGCAGTTTGTGTGACAATAGAGAAAAGTTGGTCAACAACAATTTTACTCCAATCTGCATTCAGTGGTAAAACTGCTACAAAAAAAATTCTACTATGATAATATGGAGACTACTACAGGCCTCTTCAACATCTTGAAGGAAGATGTTTCCAATGAGACAAAGAATCTGATTTTCCAAAGAAGAAAATATTATATCTGTAAAAATGAAAAATTTTCGCTTGGTTTTATTAATTGAGAAATTGAAAAATTATGTAAAAAATACTTTTTCATGACATTGATAAAGCCAGAAAAGACTCTTTATATGATATCAAGTAATATGTTCAAGTGAAACATCTTAGTTATTCATTATTTTGAATCCCCCGAACCTAATTATAAGATATTAGTAACATGATTATTAATTTTAAGAAATATATTTTGTTTAACCTAAGATTCGCAGATTATAGTCATCTCAACATATAATCAGTATAAAATAATTACTATCGTTTTTATTGAGGTATGGTTGACACATAGCATATTAGTTTCATGGGTACAGCATAATGAATCAATATTTGTATATATTGCAAATGATCACCATAATAAATCTAGTTAATGTCCGTCAACATACATAGTTACAAAATTTTGTGACTATGATCACTAATTTTGCAAATAAAAATAAAATATAAGAATTACTTCAAGGAACTTGATATCCTTCACTTTGAGAAAAATGAACTGAAGATATATTATGGGGATATTAAAGGAAAATATCTTCAAATTCTACAAGACATATGAAGACATATTTTCCAGAGCTGAGTGCAGCCTATTCCAGCTAATGAATATCTTCTATTCCAGCTTTTGAATGTCAGGCAAGATTGAATATGGCATCTGATGGCAAGCTGAAAGGAAGTTAGTGAGAAATATCTTCATAATTTGGGACACATATTAGATCTAAGTATCCAGAATTATCTGATAGAAGCTACCAAACATTTGCTGCCCCTACTGAAAACCTATAACTATGACATAATATTTTCTAATTCAGTAGAAAGAGAAAGGAAAACAAAATTATTAGCAAACAAGTGATAGTTGAGGCAGCTCTATAGTTTTTCAAGAAAAATCTTTTCCAGAGCTATGAGATGACTCCTCTCTTCCCCTTTCTTTGTTAAATATAAGAATACTATTTTTTTTTAAATTGTTCTTGCTAATTAGATCATCATACCATTTATTTTATACAATTGCCTAACGTTTGTGATTAGTACCAGATATCTATTATATGACATGAACACCTGTTATACCATGGTGCTTTTCCAAGTCTTTGTACATCTGCCACTTAGCACTTTGTGTAACATGGAATTGTTACAAAAAGTGTGTCAAATCAATGAGAAGCAGAATGAAAAACTGGTAGGTGCTATGGACTAAATTGTGTCTCCCTCCAATTCATATGACGAAGCCTTAACCCCCAGTGTTACTGTAGTTGGAAATAGGGCTTTTAGGAGGTAATTAAGTTAAATGAAGTAATAAGGGTAGGCCCAAACCCATTCTCTCTCTTTCTTTCTCTCTCCCTCTTTTTCCCTACTCCCCATGTGAAGACACAGAGAGAAGGTAACCATTTACAAGCTGGAAAGAGAGTTCTCAGCAGAAATGAGATGGGCTAGCACATTTATCTTGGACTTCCCAGCCTTCAGAACTGTGAGAAAATAAATTTCTATTGTTTAAACCACCTAATCAATGGTATTTGTTAGAGCAGCCCAAGCTGACAAATGCAGTGGGAATATAAAATGGTGCAGCCACTATGAAGAAACAGTAGGGGAATTCCTCAAAGAATTAAAAATAGAATTACCAGATGATCCAGTAATTCTACTTTTGTGTATATACCACAAAGAATTGGATATAGGGTCCCAAAGAGATATTCATACATCCGTGCTCATAGCAGCATTATTCACAATAGTCAAGAGGTGAAAGTCACCCATCAATGAATAAATGGGTAAAGAAACAAATACTGTATCTAGAGTAGTTGAATTCATAGAAATGGAAAGTAGAATGATGGCTGCCAGAGGCGGAGGGGAAGGGGGATGGGGAGTTGTTTAATAGGTATAGATTTTCAGTTCTTCAAGATGAAAAAGTTCTGGAGACTGCACAACAGTGTGAACATACCACTTTTTGAACTGTGCACTTAAAAATGGTGAAAATGGAAATTTTATGTTATAGGTATTTTACCAAAATCTAAAAAAAAAATCTTAAAAAAGATTTTTTGACAAGATTTACTATGCGAATCTGCCATGAGCTTGGTCCTTGACTACACCGAGTTATTTTTCTAATAGTCAGAAACATCAATTGTTGACCACAGTTCCCCATTATTACAAAGGTCCTGTGAGTTTATACATTTATCTACATTGCGATTCCAAATAGTCTAGAATAATGGCTTTGGCTCTCTATATTTTGCTTGTCTAGGAAAATTGTGTTTATTCTTTACCTTGACAGAACTGGGAGTTCTGAGAAAGAAAATAATGGAAAGCCTTTCCTCCAGGAAATTAAATGCTGCCTTGTGCATTATTTGTGGGTCTGAGATATTTAGGTTTATAGCATGGCCATATGTTTTCAATATGTGTACATCAGCAGACACTTTGCTCTTTGTATCCTGTTGTGCCGAAGATTTCAAAGCACTTTATGAATAACAATTTCCTGAGATATAAGCTTCTGGAAGTCACAGTCAGTTTTTCTGAGAAGAGAGCATAAGCTTCATCTTGAAAGGTGCAGGGGAATGTGGAAAACGGACCTTACTCACGTGCAAGGGCAGGATTGGAGAGCATGGTGTGAGGCATCAGGAGGAGAAGAACGCCTCTGTTTGGCCTCTTAAAGTTTATAAAAACAATATAATAATAATGATAATGTTATTTATAACGGCATTTAAAAATGATGAATAAGTATTACCTTCTTTAAATAGATAAATGAGTCGAAGAATGGACAAAGGGCTAAGCACTGAACACTTAGAAGGTGTTGCAGATGATGAAGAAAACGTGGGCACAGAAATGACAAAAACTTAGATCCTGACATTGAAGAAAATCTCATGTGTGTTAGTTTTCTATGGCTGTGTAAAAAAAGAAAAAAAAAAAATACCATAAAGGTAACAGCTTTTACTGCTACAGTTGATAAACTCAGGTGGAGGTCGACAGAGTCTTCTGCTCAGGGTCTCACAAAGCCACCATCAGCAGTGTCTGCTGGAGCTGCCATTCATATCCAGTCTTGGGGGCCTTGTCCCAGCTCACTGGCTACTGGCAGAATTCATCTCCTGGGGCTGTGGGGCTGAGGTCTTGTGTTTTACTGACTGTTGACCAGGGACAGCTCCCAGCTTCTTGAAGTCACTCTCAAGTCCTTGCTTTGAGAATGTCTCCATTTTCAAAGCCAGGAATGGAATAGAATCTCCATTCCTCCTGTTAAATCACTGTCACTTCCAGAAAGGCTCCTTTTAAGGTTCAAGTGATTAGGTCAAGCTCAGCAGGTGATCTCCTTATTGACTCACTCACAGCAAACTCATTAGTGACCTTGATTATATTCACTAAATCTCTCCTGTTATGTAAGATAACATAATCACAGAAGTGATAGTCTGTCCTCTTCAACCCACACTCAAGGGGAGGCAATAATACAAGGAGTGTACATGATGGGGAAGGAATATTGGGTGTGGTCTTAGATTTATACCAAACATGCCATGTATTCATGGAGAGAGGTACATAATTAAATTATGCACCGTTTTAAAATGGTAAGTGATAGAAACTATCTACTTAGGATGCCATAAAGCTCAGAGGAGGGGCTCTTGGCCAAGTCTGAGGATATGAGAAATACTGGAGAATATGAACTGCCTAGAGTCTTGGAAGATATTTACGACTAAGGTGGGCAAAAGAGTTTGAATTGGGCATGGATGAGCTCAGAATAGGTTTCAGAGAGAGAAAGCAGCCGTGGACCAAGGTGAGAACTGTGGGAAAACACTGCTTCAAAGGGGCAAGCAGGGAAGGAAAATTAGAAGAGCCATCAGAGAGGCACATGGAGAATAAAGAGTAACACAGAAGCCAAAGAGGTAAAAGATCTTAAGAAGGAGTGAGTGATTACATTAGTTTCCTAAGGCTGCTGCAACAAAGTACCACAAACTGGTTGCCTTAAAACAACAAAAATGGAGGTACCTGGGTGGCTCAGTTGTTAAGCGTGTGTCTTCGGCTCAGGTCATGATCCCAGGGTCCCGGGATCGAGCCCCGCATCGGGCTCTCTGCTCAGCAGGAAGCCTTTTTCTCCCTCTCCCACTCCCCCTGCTTGTGTTCCCTCTCTCGCTGTGTCTCTCTCTGTCAAATAAATAAATAAAATCTTTAAAAAAATGTATTCTTTTATAGTTCTGGAGGCTGGAACTCTGAATTTAAGGTGTTAACATGGCCATACTCTCTGTGAAGCTTCTGGAGGGGGAAATCTTAATCTGTCCTTGCTTCTTCTTAGCTTCTGGTAGTTGCTCTAATCCTTGGCATTCCTTGGCTTGTAGATGCATCACTCCATTCTCTACCTTTGCCTTCACATAGTCTTCTCCCTGTGTGTCTATGTCCAAATACCCCTCTTCCAGGAAGGTCATCAGTCATTGGATCAGGACCCACCAAAATCCAGTAAGACCTCATCTTAACTTGATTACATCTGCAAAATATTAGGTCTAACTGACGTCACATTCACAGGTTCTGGGAAGAACTTTAACTTATTGGTGGCAGGGAGCACAGTTCAATCAATAATGTGCAAAGAAGAATAGAGAGTGCAGAAAAGGTAAAAATTGAAAGGTGACCCTTGGCTTTTCCAGGGGAACCTAGGGTGAGCTCTGCTTGAGGGTGAGACTTAAAAGCCAGATTGTAGTGGTTGGTTCGAGGGTTGGATGGTATAAAGATACAGATATGGAAGACAAGGAGAGAGAGAAGGAAATCTACAGGAACCAACCTATCTCTGGGGTTAACTGAGGGGTTGAGAATTTTTAGATAAAAGGGAAGTAAAGTAGAAAGACTACTGTTGGGAACTCTCTGGTAACTGCAATAACCCAATGTTCATGGCTTCAATATTCTTCATGAATAAGAATTCAAGGCTGAAAAAGAGACAGTTGGTAGGGTTTGGGCTCTTGAAGAGGGTGGTATTATTTTTAAATATTTGTTCAGAACAACAAGAATGAGCCAACAAATGAGGTTGAAGAGTAGCTGAAGTTGGAAACTACAATGTGTGATGTGTTGCCTATAGACATCAGCAGCCAAGAAGTGCTTGGTGCAAAGATTGTAAATTAAACCAATACTGGCCTTCTGCTGGAAGGCTGGGGCCAGGGTGGGCTACCTAATTTGCAAGACATGGTGCAGAATGAAAATACGGAACCCCCTGTTCAGATATCAGGAAAAATGTTTCCCTTTCTTCCACAGTCTCTCTCCTTTCCTGTCATAGTACTTTTCATCGGCTATTTAATGTCATGGTGGTCCCTCTGGCTTCAGGATACCTGTGGGATGAGAGCAGACATTCATGGGCCCTCAGGGCCCCACACCAGGACTTGGGGTGCAGTGAGCATGTGCCAATCTCCAGCCTTCCCCATCTACTATCCAGGACCCACTGGGGAGAAGGGCAGCAGTGGTTGCTGGGCAGCGGTTGGGAAACAGGCAGGTAGGATATACCAGGGAAGTGAAGAGGTAGCTATAGGTGGGTCTACACAGGAGCAGAGCCTCCAAACACCTGACACATGCTTTATTGTCCCATTGGACTTCACCCACAAAACACAAATGCAAAGGTTGACTATTGGATTTTCAAGATGGCAAGCCGTAAACCCAAGGGAGATGCCACTTTCTGAGCATGTAGTCTTGTATAGCTGCCCTGGTCCCACATCCAGGAAACTGGCAACAGCTGTGTCAGAAGGCAGAGAGCGTGCAGCAGTGGATAACGTTGGGTCAATGATATTCTGAGGAAGAATATCCGTAGAATTCTAGGTTGAGTGCAGAAAGAAGAGATATGGGAATGTTCTGATGAATGGAGTGAGTGCAGGAATAAGGTATTAGAAGTCTCGGTAAAAATGAAAAATAGCTGGGTGTCTAGAGTAATAAAGAGCTGAAAAGATAGGAAACTGTGATCTAAGATTGATAAGTGAGAGTCTGACATTTTTGAGGCCATGGTAGAGGAGGCTGAAATGTAACAAAAAGCAAAGCATTCTGTTTGTGGCAGTGAAGGTGCCATGAGGACAGTGTTAATATGGAGGCCTGTCTTCTTCCTCCTTCCTTGTTCTCCTCCCAGATCCATCTTTCTCTCACTTCCCGAGATCTCTAGAAAATCAGAGGCAAAATTGAGTCACAGTGTTCTAACTTAATAGCATTACTATTTCTAACGATTTCATAAGGCTCCCAAAATGTACATACACAAATCATCAATTTGTGTGAGTGGAACACGTGAAAACCTACCCTGGAGCTAAAATATCACAGAACTGCTTTATTTTCTTCTAAAAAGAAACCACAAGTGTGATATCCAAGACAAAAATATGCAACAATTTGTTATTTGTGTGACCTTTTTTTGTATCTCTAAAGGCAAAATGGAAATTTAAACATGCATAGTCAATGTAGCCTGTGTATTTAAGAAAACAGAAAAAATGCTTTAAAATATTTACACTGAGTAGTGGAATATCATGTATTCCTATAAACACCTTTTGTCTTGAAAGGGAGATGAGAGCATAAGGCAGTGCTGTTTTCTCCCGTTATGTTTTGTATTAAATTTATTTTAGGCATATTTGATTGATATCACATAACAAATGACTCTAACTAGGGATGAGGCCACTGAGAAAAAGTTGTTTCTAAAACGATCCTTTAAGGATGTTTTCTTATTGTCAAGGTTCATAAAATCAGCAAAGTGCTGGAAAGAAGTATCTGAGAAAGAATATGAAATGCAGGGCATATTATTACACAACTATAAGAAAGACATGAATATTAAGGAACTAGAATTTCCTTATAGTTTTTCATTTAAAAAAAATAGTGCCCACTAACAATCCCCAATTGAAATCTACATTTTACAGCACATCTTCACCTGTAGATGAAAATATTTTACATAAAGAAAAGCCAGGAGACCAACTGGAAATCCCAATATATAGAAGCTAAAGGTTGAAGCGAATTTGTTAAAAGAAGTCCTGAGATTTTACTTTTTTCTCAGCAGGTGTAGACTAAAACTGCCATATTGGAAGACCAAGTAACTGATATGGAAGAACACAGAAAACGTCTGTGAGAATGTTACTTTTTATTGCCATAAACATGTGAGTTGCACCTGGCTGGACTCTCTCCCTTCAACTTCCTGTGAAATACAGTTAGATATTTCAAGTGGACATTTTGATGATAGGAAGAAGAAAGAGGAGAGTAGCAAATGATGACAGAGTTCCTGGGCCATTTGAATGCCATCTGGATTCCTAAGTGTGACCTTGTGCATATGCTTCTCTGATGATTGTAAGAAACCAGTAGAGACCCACCAGCAATCTCTGGTCTAGAAGAGGATCAATTTCACAGCCTCTCCTAATGCCCCGGCTGAATTCTTGGTAAATTTTAATTATCAAATTGTCCTTGGTATTTCAAAATAGATGGAGTCATGCACAACTCAGATTTAGAGAGAGAGAGAGAAAAAAAAAAAGGACCCTGTTCCATGGAGGATTCTCAATGCCAAAGTCTTCTGGATCTCTGTTCTGCTGAATGATAAGGTTCCTTTACAGGAAAAGAAAATCCCATTCAAATTTTATTTTTTTTAAGATTTATTTATTTATTTGAGAGAGAGAGAAAGAAAGAAAGTGACAAAGGGAGGGAGAGAAAGGGGCAGAGGGAGAGGGAGAGAGAGAATCTCAAGCTGACCCCGAGCTGAGCAGAGCCCGATGCAGGGCTCGATCCCATGACACTGAGATCATGACCTGAGCCAAACCAAGAGTCAGTCACTTAACCGACTAAGCCACCCAGGCGCCCCTCAAATTTTAAATCAAAGTGCAATTCATTGTATTTGGGTGATATAAAACTTTCACTCAGGGAAAATGTGCATTTATGTATTTGTATAATTAAGACAGATTTTATTTATTTATTTATTTATTTATTTATTTATTTATTTATTTTTAAGATTTTATTTATTTATTTGACAGGGAGAGACACAGCAAAAGAGGGAACACAAGCAGGGAGAGTGGGAGAGGGAGAAGCAGGCTTCCCGCAGAGCAGGGAGCCCGATGTGGGGCTCGATCCCAGGACCCTGGGATCATAACCTGAGCCTAAGGCAGACGCTTAACGACTGAGCCATCCAGGCCCCCATAAAACAGATTTTAGAAACAGGTTTAAAAAGGATGTGTCCCAAAGAACTGGTATCTTCTTAAAAGAAGCACGGGCTTCTGTATCATTTCTGTATCCTTTCAGCTCGCAGCAATATGCTTGCTTCTCACCTAACAGGAGAGGGAAAGATCCATCAAATCGTTGGACATCAGGGGTATAAGTGCAAGTGAATTCCTTTCAGCTCATTCTGGTGGCTCCAACCGGGTATTGAATTTGCATCTCGGCACCATTAGATGGCCTGGAGTTCTTAATTACCAAACAAATGGAAACTTGCTGCCCAATGCTGTCAGCTCCTTTGTGTATCATTCTTCACAGGACATGAATGATTAATGGAATTTTCCCAACACAGTCAAAGTTGTTTGCTGATGGAATTAAAGCTGAAATTGGCAAGGTCCTAGTGGGAAGACTTTTGCTATAGTGTCACGAACCTGCCAAGCTCTCCAGATGAAAAATAGGGACAATTAGTGATGGCTCTGAACAGTTCTGGATATTCTTAGGGTTTGATCCTACATGAAAGTCATCTTTATTTGAATGTAGTATTGGGGGAAGATACTGACATCCAGTGTTTTCTGTGGATTATAAACTTCAGTGACAAGGTCTGTGTCCTGAAGTAAGTACTGTGCCCAGGTAAGTAGTAAGGGGGCATCTTTCCAAAGCCTGAGCCAGAGAGCATGGACAAGGTCCAGTTCTGTTCATTTCAGCCCCATCATGCCCCAAGTCCTCACACATTTCTGCTTAAGCTCAAGGCAGGTGGGCAGGGCATCAGGGGATGATGTTATCCTGGAAAGGAATGATTGTTAATGCCTCGCTTTATAAAGAGTTGTGGCTCTGGAGACAGAATCTTCTTAATGATTTAGATCAGGAAACCAAAGGGTTAACTGAAAGCAGTTTAACTAACCAGGCATAATTAACCATCTATTCCAAGGCTTTTCTCTCAAACTCTGCTTTGCCATACAGAGTTACATACTTTTAATTCTGCATCTTGTAATTCCTTGCCAAAATTCTGCAAAACCAGCACTCGGTCTGACCTAACTCTGTTACCCCCCTCGTTCAAGTTATCCATTCCACCCTCCCTACAAAGATCACCGCGGCTCGCTTTTTCTCTGCCAAGAGTAGCTTGCAAACAATCCTCCCTGTTTAATTATTTCCAAAATTGACAGTGACCTCTGTAGCTTGGTGATAAATAGGGAATCAAGAGTCCAACATTCCAGGCACTTGGCTGTGACGATGCAGATGGCATTGATGCCTGAGCATTAGGGCCAGGAATTCGCTTCCTTCATTATCAGAAAGTGGCTTGTGAACTTATGGACATTATTTCTGTGATACTGATCACACCAAATACACCCACAGCCAACATACTTGCACGCTCTTTTGGTGATTAATCAATGCTGTCTTGTTATAATGAAGGCAAGATAGGTTTGGCAAAGGGTGTAACTTCTTAATCCCCACAGAGATGAAAATTTCAGATGTCCCTGTTTTTGGGTTCTACTGGGCATTATTGGCCCTCTGACTTGTAATTTTTAGCTTCCCTCAGCCAAATCAATGTGTAGTATTATGTTTGGAATCTACAGGTTGGAATTAAATCTGTGTTTATTCTCCTCAACGATGCACAGTTGAAATTGTACCCTTGAAGGTGACTTTTTTCACTAGCTTCTGGAGTGGTTTCTGAATACTGGTTTCTGGTTTCTGAAACTTACATATGAGCTGTCATGTAAAACGCTGAATCAGTATGGATTCAAGTCTCTGGAGGTAGTCAACTTGCTTAGATTTTCCAAAGAAGAGTTTCTGAGAAAGCAACTGTTGCACATCAGCATGTTTGTAGCACTTAAGCTTGGAAGATAGGACAAGATCATTTGCAAACATAAATAATATATTGGTATCCACATACTAAGGGATTCGGCTTTGCAGTGTTGAGTCTTGGAAAGAAAGTGAAAAAACTCTCAGAAGGTAATAGTTTCTTTGTATGTGGTGACACCAACCAAGCGCCAGGTAAGATTCATCCTTGGTAAATGTTACTGATGCCGGTGTTGGTGTGAACAACAGGATATCAAAGAGCGTTTCGTTAATTTCAATTGGCAATAAGCCCCGCCAAGTATGCCTTCTGTGTTGTTTTCCGTTTGCCTCTTGAAATCAGCTCCAAGTGCATAAAGTAAAGGACACATTTTGATCTTTTGAAGAGCTCACAGTGGAAGTCCTATAGTCTGTGCTTTGCAGGTCTTTCTACCTCTGAGTGAGATGGTAGATTTTCACAGCTTCACCGATTCCACCAAAAGCTCGGGAAGCCATGCAAGCAGGCAAATGCAAGATGATTAGCTAAAAAGCCGTGTAGATTAACCTCTTCTCTTAGCATGAGGTTCCAGTTTGGACAAGGATGTGTGATTTCTCTCAGTTTGTTTCCAACACCAGCAGAGATGTATACTCATCTCCCTGGGAGAGCAGAAGGAACAACAGATCGCCAGTGTCTTTAATCACCAGGGGAGTAGTTGTTTTATAATACTCACATCCTTCCTTTGCGTTATTTTGCTTTTGGTTTATAACAAACGACTTGAGCAAAACAGGGAGTGAAGCCCACAATGTTTCAGAGAGAAAACACTCTACATTCTTTCGTAACTTAAAATTCAACTGGGTTTTAGTACAGCCTTTAAAAGCTGGCTCCTAGGCATGCCTGGGTGGCTCAGTCGGTTAAGCGTCTGCCTTCAGCTCAGGTCATGATCCTGGGGTCCTGGGATGGAGTCCCGCGTTGGGCTTGTTGCTCAGAGGGATCCTGCTTCTCCCTCTGCCCGCTGTTCCCCCTGCTTGTACGCTCTCTTTCTCTGACAAATACATAAAGTCTTTAAAAAAGAAAAATAAAAAAATAAAATAAAATAAAACCTGGCTCCTGACTGAAATGAGGTGAATATACACAATCAGACAGAAATTGGGTAAACAGGAGAAGGTGGTTTCTTTCCTTGGATTTGTAGATTCTAGTGAGTAATAATTTTTAAAGATAAAGGTAAGAATCAGAGAATATCTAACAGAGCACAAAGTGAGGTCCTCAGATAACATGCCTATCCTCCCTTTAAGGTACACGTGATATCAAGGTAAACTAATGTCTAAAGACCTTGATATGGCACATACCAGTCTGGTGACCACCAGAACTGAACAAAGTTCTGTCACTTATTAGCTGTGTGACTTGAGTAAGTTCATTTACCACTTTGGGCTTTGATTTCCTCATTAATGAAATGCAATCAAAATATTTGATATACAACCATGGTAGTAACTCAAAGAGGTAAGCTAAGTAAATGGAAAGCACTGTGCCTGAAACGTAGTAAGCACTCAATCAGTTGGCAATATTATTGCTATTTGGATTGCTGTATCGATCATTATCATTATTATGGGATGAAAATTCTGGTTCTTCAATAATTATTCAATACTGAATGGCCTGAAGGTTTTTGGTGCACAAATAGCTGAGTTGACTTAATACTACAATCGGAAGGTGTGTGTGTGGGTGTGTGAATGAGTGTACGTGCCAAATCTGAGACCAGAGTTCAGCACTCTCCATGGTTCAGTTAACTTGATGATAGAGAGTTGAGGCCTCTAGAATAAAAAGCCAATGGGTTATTGCGCCCAGTGATTCCATAAAACTTAAGAGTCAGAAAGAGAGGGGAATGATCCATTCTTTAAACTTGCCCTCCCTGAGATAATTGCTTACAATTAACTCCTGTTTTACTTTTCTCTTCCTGCCACGACCAAGTTTTTAATAAGATATTCTGTAACTGTGAGTCTTTTGTTTGTTTGCTTGCTTGTTTATTAGCAAACTTAAAAAAATTCATGAGAATATTTACAATAAGAAATCAAGGCTACAGGGGCACCTGGGTGGCTCAGTTGGTTAAATGTCTTATTTTGGCTCAGATCATGATCCCAGGGTCCTGGGATCGAACCTTGCAATGGGTTCCCTGCTCAGCAGGGAGTCTGCTTCTCCCTCTCCCACTCCCCCTGCTTGTGTTCCCTCTCTCACTGTGTCTCTCTCTGTCAAATAAATACATAAAATCTTAAAAAAAAAGAAAAAAGAAAAACAAACATTACTAGGTAAATGAACTTGCTCAAGTGGGAGAGGGAGAAGCAGACTCCCTGCTGAATAGGAAGCCTGATGTGGGGCTCGATCCCAGGACCCCGAGATCATGACCTGAGCCGAAGGCAGATGCTGAACGACTGAGCCACCCAGGCGCCCCAGAGTGAATCGATATATATACCAGAAATATAAACCATAATTTAACTGACTTTGTTTTTATCAAAATGTTTCAATGTTCTAAATTTGGCAAACATTCCGCAAATTCTCTTTAGAATCCTGAGAATATTGTGTCTCCTCTCTGAGCTAATTTTACTCATCTTTGAAGCTCTCCAGGCCTCTTGAAATTCTACAGGTGTATGATTGTAACAACATTTACTACCATACAGAATTTATTTGCTGGTATTATGTTCTAAGAAGTAATTGGTTATGACGCTTGTTCACTAGGGCCTATGATGGCAATAATCTTTACTATCATACAAAGGCACTCGTGCTTTATTTGTTTCTATTATTATGTTCTATGAAGGGATTGGTCATGACTTCCATTCAGTTAGTGAGCATGAGATTCACCTTTTTGACTCTTCACTTCATCAGAACTTGGGCTGGTGGTTTCCCAAACCCAAATGACATGGACATTTTTCTTTTATTCTTTACAATGAAACTAATCAACAAAAAGTTAATCAGTTCATCAATCAAGGAATTGAGGCTAGTCTCATCTTTCTTTGGCTCCTGTTTCTTGGACAATTTCATCATGGACCTGAAGAGCTGCTTCTCAGGTTAATTTATCATAGTCAAATTCTGATAAAAAGCACCCAAAACTCCATCTACATGGATATCAGAAAAGAGCCAGGTAGAACATTGGAGGCCTTTGATTTGAACCACCAGTCATTAGGGGACTCCCTTTGGTTAAAAGTTGGGGGCAGGGGGTTGCCTGAGTGGCTCAGTTGGTTAAGCTTCTGCTCCGGCTCAGGTCACGATCCCAGGGTCCTGGGATTGAGTCCTGCATTGGGCTCCCTGCTCAGCGGGGAGTCTGCTTCTCCCTCTCCCACTCCCCTTGCTTGTGTTTCCTCTCTTGCTGTGTCTTTCTCTGTTAAATAAATAAATGCAATCTTTAAAAAAAAAAAAGTCAGGGGAAGGATCAAAAGGTGGGGAAAGAAGGAACAGAGGCAGAGAGTACCTTCAATATTACTATTTTGAGATTGTTCTGTGGTTCATCAAAATATCTTTTCAATCTGAGAGCTTTACAATAGCCTTGTGATCCCACTTCCAGAACATTGCCACCTGTGTTAAACATTTAGAAAGTGCATCAGAGATACAACCATGAAAATAAACCAACAGCACATTCAACTAACACCCGCTGTGAACCTGAACACCTCATTCTTTTTGTTGTTGTTGTTTGGTTTCTTTTAGATGAAAAATTGAGAGAAAAGGGAGACAATTGGTTATAAGAAAAACACAAAGAAAGAAAACCCCATCAAAACCAGACTTTCCACCAGGGCAGGTAAGCCTTCCAAAGAAGAATCACCTGCCTGGTGAATAATGCAGAACTGAGCCAATGGTTTCATTCCACCATAACTCTTGACCTGATATTCATTTCCAACTCCCAGTGTTAGGAGTAAAGCACACGCACAACAGCTGTCAAATTCTTGATTCTATTCTCCTAGGAACTGCTTTTTTACCACTCTGGAGATGTAAGACCCCATATCAGTGAGCCACGTGTGTGACTTCTCTGTTAACACTCACTCCTGGGACACAGGGGAGTGAGGCTGAGTGGTTGGAAACTTCCTCTTAGGTACTTAAAAGAGAGACCTACTAATGCACCTCCAGGCAACATAATGCACACATTCTTCAGCAGTGCAAAAATGTGTTTCTTTCCAAATTATGGCAGGCTAGCCCCTGAGAGCCAAGCTCTTGGGAGTGTATCCTAGCTTGGCTCTATTTTTGAAATGTAGCTGCTAAGCCTTCAGGTTGGTTCTGTGCTTTCTAACAACTCATTGTACTGAAGTTCTTTGCAGGCGATGAGTAGATATTCCGTCAGAGGATTTCTCTGCACTCTTTGGAAAGTAGTCAAATGTTTGCTGCTGAAATAATGGGACGAAGACTGTGATAATATTTGGGATGATTAGATTCACTGCTCAAAGGCTTAACACAAAATGCATTGGTACCTAGTTTTCTTGAGCTCTGTATTATTGTGGACTTTAGCTATCTGTGCCTGCCCATGTTTGACCAATCAAAACTTGTATTATAGGAAAAACCAACTTTAGATTATTACTTAAGAGACCAAAGCTAATAGTGTTTGGCACTAACTATTTGACAATGGGTTAGTCTTCTTCATCTCTGTGTTCAACTGTCTCATCCCATGAGAAGGAAATGTTGGGCTAAGTTATTTCAAAGTTCCCTTATAACTCTGAAAATCAATGGTTATCACTGTAATATATGTGCTAATAAAATAAAATAAGTGGACCACATTCACGAACTTCTAATAATAATTAGGCATCTCAGACTCAATTTTTTAAAGATGTATTTATTTTATTTTGAGAGGGGAAGAGGAGCAAAGAGAGAATCTTCAAGCAGACTCCCTGCTGAGCATGGAGTCCCACGCGGGGCTTGATCCCACAACCCATGCGATCATGACCTAAGCTGAAACCAAGAGTTAGTCGCTTAACTGACTGAGCCACCCAGGTACTCCCAGACTGAGTTTTTTTTAAAATCAAGAACAACACACACACAAACACACACACACACACACACACACACACACAAAGGAAGGAAGGGAAGAAAGAAAAGAAAGGAAGAAATCTTAGCAGCAGCATCACAGGGGAAGATAAAAGATAAAAGGATGTATACCTGTTCCAAATGCTTATAGAGTGGGGCTAAAAGATTAGATTCAGAAAGCAGAGTGCTTAGGTCCACATCTGACCTCAACTACCTACATAGAGTGTCTTTCATCAAACTGCATGTTTTCCTATGTGCTTCAGTTTTCTCATTTACAAAATGCTAACACGTAGCTACCTCATGGGGATTAGATCATCTGTGTATGTTCAAGACAAAATTTCAAAATTTCAAAAAATTATTTTATTTTATTTTAAAGATTTTATTTATTTATTTGTCAGAGAGAGAGAGAGCACAAGCAGGAAGAGTGGCAGGCAGAGGGAGAAGCAGGCTCCCTGTTGATCAAGGAGTCCAATATGGGACTCAATCCCAGGACCCTGGGATCATGACCTGAGCCAAAAGGCAGATGCTTAACTGACTGAGCCACCCACGTGTCCCTCAGGAAATATTTTTAGATGAAAAAACAACAACAAAAAAAGTATACTCTTTTTTTTCAAAAGATATTTATTTATTTATTTATTTATTTATTTATTTATTTATTTAAGAGAAAGCACCTGTGAGCAGGGGAAGGGCAAGAGGGAGAGGCAGAGTGAGAGAATCTTGGGCAGACTCCATACTGAGATGGAGCCTGATGCGGGGCTCAATCCCAAGACCCTGAGATTATGACCTAAGCCGAAATCAAGAGTCAGACACTTAACCAACTGAGCCACCCAGGTGCCCCCAAAGTATACTCTTAATGCAAGAAATAACAAGAGACATATGTGTTTACTTATTTTTCCAAAGCGAAACATTTGAAGGATAATCAGAAATGAATTAGGAAGGTTCTCAGGAGACAGTGTGTGTGGGGAGTAGGGTGGAGACAAGATGAATGAGAGAGTTGAGCAATTACATCTTTTTAGGTTTTACTTCCAGTGATGCAAATATTTACATATATAAAGAATGACACCAAGTCAAAGGGAAAAAAAAAAATTCAACTGAACATGGAATAAAACAGAAAGAAACTGAACTTCTAATAAAGTTTATAATAGAACATGGAGAAAATAATTATTTCAACGAACTTTTGAACACTACTCTGATATACCTTTTGTTCATGTGTGAAATGTCTTCTGGGAGTAGAAAAAACTGCAAACAAATCTTAAATTTATACAGAAGGAATATTGCTGCTAGTATTCTTTATTGTAATTTTGAATCTCTTTGTTTTCTATATTGTTGGAGTGGGTTCCAAGAATTTCACTGTAAGGAAAATGTTAGATTTTTTTTAAATTTAACTAAAAGTCTATAGTGTTAAGTTTGTCTCGGAAATATCAAACCAAACTCACAATTTATATATGATTTTGTTTTTATTTTTATCTATGTATGTATCCATGTGTGTATCTATCTGTCTATCATTGTATCCTAGGAACAAGATATTCCAGTAGCAGGGAAGACATCTAACACTCAGATCTTGGTTTTTAAGTACTACTGCTATCTTTGAATAAAGCGATGGGGGAGACTCCTCTTAGAGAAATAGCTATTTTCAGATTTTGTTCAGAAAAAGTAAAGGTGAGACTGTATGTAGCACATGGTTATGAAAGAAAATAAGGAAAATAAGAAAATAAGGAAAACGTTAAAAAGACATAAAATCCAGAGTTAAGGAACTCCCACTGTCCAAATTTGGTACATCAAAAAGAAAAATGATGATGATTTTTATATTTTATTATAATATATTAAAAACCTGAGCCCATAGGGGCATTAAAAATGAATAGCAAATATATAAAGGACAAAGTGTGCAGCTCTTCTTTAGATGCTAGCTAATAATGGTAAAAAGAATAATATAACTAGAAGATCACCAATTTGCATCCCCAATGTTTGCATCCCCCAGTTACTGATATCCCCAAGGATTATCAATGGAGGTTAAAACCATAAAGTGAAAGACTGTTTGAGAATAAGTTATTTACACAATACCAAAGTATTACTGTTGTAGAAGAATAATGGCTTTTCCAAAGATGTCCATGTCCTAATCCCTGCAGTGTGTGAATATGTTAGGTTATATGGCAAAAGGGAATAATGGTTGCAGGTAGAATTAAAGTTGCTATTCCTCTGACTTTACAGTATCGGAATTATGTTGGATTATCCGAATAGTATGAGTTTTATCGTAGGGTCCCTAAAAATAGAACAGGGAGATAGAGAGAAGGTAAGAGAAATGTGATTTGAGAAAGACTTGACCAGCTCTTGCTGGCTATGAAGATGGGGGAGAGGGTGATGAGCCAGGAAATGCAGGTGGCTTCTAGATGATGGAAGATTCAAAAGGAAACAGGTTCTCCCTGGAAACCTCCAGAAAGGAAGCCCTATCCACACACTGATTTTTGTCCAGTGAGATCCGTGTTGGACTTCTAACTACAGAACTGTAAATAATGATTTGTGTTGTTTTCTGGTACTAAGTTTGTGATAAGTTGTTACAGGCACCATAGAAACAAATACAATTATCCTAGGAGTACTTATCAATTATAAAAGGAAAAACATACTGCCTCAATGGATACTTAGCAGTTACTACATTAATAACATTAACAAATGAAACAGCTTCCCCAATAAAAGGACCATTTGACATTATGTGGTTCCTATCTGATGTAAAACGAAATACCCATTACCTATGGAGTGATCTTGCAAAAATGCTTAGCATAAACCTAATCAGTCCTCTGTATCTCATTCCTAGCTTAAAAAAAATACAGGGGATAGGAGAAAAAGATAAACAATACCTTGTGAAAGCAATAAAACAAATCTAAAACGAAGCACAATCTATAATCAGCTGGCCTAGAGTCTTTTATAAAGTCAATTTTATTTTTTTTAAGATTTTATTTATTTATTTATTTATTTAGTAACGAGAGAGAGAGAGAGAGAGCACAAGCAGGGGGAGCAGCAGAGGGAGAGGGAGAAGCAGGCTCCCCGCTGAGCAGGGAGCCCGATGTGGGGCTGGATCTCAGGACCCTGGGATCATGACCTGAGCGGAAGGCAGATGTTTAGCCAACTGAGCCACCCAAGCGCCCGTATAAAGTCAATTTTATTAAAAAAAAGAAACTAAAGAGAAAAAGATCAAAGACAACCTGTGAACCTTGAGTGGATCTTCATTCAAAAAACTACTTATAAAAGACATTTTGGGGGCAATTGGGGAATTCATATATGGATTATATATTAGATGTCAGATAATATAATGAAATTTTATTTATTTATTTTTAAAGATTTTATTTATTTATTTTTGTGAAAGAGAGAGCACAAGCAGGCGGGAGCGGCAGGCAGAGGGAGAAGCAGACTCCCCGCTGAGCAGGGAGCCCAATGCAGGACTTGATCCCAAGACCCCAGGATCATGACCTGAGCAGAAAGCAGATGCTTAACCTACTGAGCCACCCAGGCACCCTATAATGAAACTTTAATATTCTTAGATGTCATGATGGCACTGTGGCTATGTATGTTCTTCTTCCTAGAAGGTGCATAGAGAAGTATTTTATAGTAAAGTGTCATTCTATCTGAAATTTACCTTTAAATGATTCATCAAATCACACACATGCAAAAATGAAATATATCAAAATGTTTACAACTGTTTAATCTAAGTGATTACTATTTGTATGTTTACTGTGCTATTTCATTAACTTATATTTGGCACTATTCAAAACAAATGTGGGGAGAAAATAAGTAAACCATTTCAAGTTATAGAACGTTTTAAATAGACAATTGAACTAGAAGTATCAGAAGGGTCTGAGGAACAAAGATATGATTGTCTAGAGTTTAGGTCGTGTTGCCAGTTAAAGAAATCAGATATTTAAAGTGCTTAGAAGATTTTCAGGTACTCGTGAGTCTTAATAAATCTTAGCTTGTGCTTCCATACCTCACCTGTGGGCCTGTGCTTTGTCAGACTAGCAAGGGTTTTCCAAGACACGTGGACAAACAGCACCCAACTAATAGCAGTTAAAATAGTAAAGCAAAGCAATTATGCAAGAAGGTAACAATCAACAAAAGTAAAATATTAATACAAACTTAATAGCAATTAAAACCCAAGGACAACTCAATAAGACACTAATGATGCACTGATAACAAAGCTTACTTCCTGGAAACTCTGGGAATTCTAACCATCTGCTTGCATACTTAAATGGTAGGGGCTTCACAGCGTTGCGAAGCTTTTTGTAGCAGCCAGACTTCCTGGCACCATACTGGATTAAAGTCTAAGAGGAAACTCCCTTAGCATGCTAATTTTAGTTTATCAATATCACATAGTAGTGGCTCTCCATAACTCATTTAATGGCTACTCACATCCAGTGGGATTTCATGTCATTTGCTTATAAACAGCACACAATAAATTCCAAAATTTTTGGTGAGTTCTTGGACCTTCCGGAAGACTCTAGACTTTATAGCCCCAGCAGCAGACCAAAAACTTCACTTTGAGAACTACTTCTTTAGAGCCCAAACATTGCAACAAAATTCAGGTGACTCTGTGCATCTAAAACATAGAGGAACCTGGATTTGAGTGAGTTATATATGCCACTTAAGGGTCCTCACTCCTCTTTTCTGAAAGGTTCGTTGGGTGAGGCATTCTTCTTCACTTTTGCTAATTTTCTCTTTTACTCTTTCACATGAATTCTGACACTGAACAGATTGAATGTCATCCAATCAGTGCTAACATGGAAAGCATCAATATCGAGGAATTCATCTGCTTAGAAACAAAGGCCCACCTTTATTTTAACCTTACCTCATGTAGAAGCCAACTGGATGTAACTGGTTATCAACTCCTTTGAGTTGTTTTAATAAATATGTGTAGTTGTGGTAAGGATCTTAACAAGCCCTCTAAAGGCCTTGCCTCTTTGACCAACCCCCCACAAGCTTTCCAAGGTTGGAAGTTCTGTCCTGAAGAAAAGAACCTCCCAACAAGAGACGACCACATCCTTTGCCTTTTAAAGTGTAGCATTACCACACTTGAGGGATTATAACAGACTCAACGCTTCTGAAAGTAATGGGATTGCTCTGGCATCACAGTTCACTGGCTAGCCTCATTTTGGAAAATTCATCTCTCTTAATGTTGTTACAGTAAGGTGAGGCAGGCCTAACCTACGAGAAGTGAGTTCTGATATTCTGCAAGAGAGGCTTAGGGTAGCCCAAGAAAACATGCGCGAATGAGCTTGGAGAGGCAGCTGAGTAAAACAATCTGAGATTTCCCGGTAGGCCCAGAAGAGTCAGATTTTTCAGTTATGTGTCATCGTCACTGAAAACAAGTAAGAAACTGTGATGTTGAGAGTCTGGTGACAGTGTGCATTGTGGGAGTTGCAGACTTTCACACCTGCTCACCTCTGGGCCTGGTCAATAGGGAGATGGGGACATTCTTTACCTCGGAACTGGCTGATTCAGCAACCATTCATTTTGCATCTACTCTGTAGAAATTGCTGCAGTGAATCAAGAAATGCATTGTAGACTACAATGGTTTGTTGACTGCTAGGAAAGGAAATTCAAGGAAGTGTCCAGAAATTGTAACTAAGTGTAGTGTCATGGCAGATTTGTACAGAGCAAGGGTTTGGGGAGGAGAAAGGGAAAGAGACATATAACCTTCTAGGGTAGGGGGAGATATCAGGTAAACTTTTCTGTGAAGATGTGATGCTTAAGTGGAGTTTTGAGGGATCAGTATCCAGGCAAAGGGAACAGGCTGAGCAGGTGTGGGGCTGTCTGGAAATGCTATGGGATTTGGTATAACCTGGGGAAGTGGGTGGTGGGAGCTGATGTTAAGTTCATGGAGAGCTGTTTAGGAGGTGGCACCATGCTGCCAAGGGCAGGTCGGCATTTTAGACACATCTCCGGGGCAGCAGTGTGGTAGCAAATGGGAAGAGGGATGGTATTGGAGGCCAGGGATATTAATTCTTTGGCTATTACGGTAATCCAAGAGAAGCCTCAAGAAGGACTGAATTAAGACAGGGGTTGTGCTAAAGACATGGAGATGCTGGTACAAGTAGAAACAAGAAAGTTAAACCACATACTCAAGAGTCTTTTGTCCTGGACTAGATGGAAGGAGTCAGGGATGGGGCTGTGCACATTCACTGTGCTGGTATTTAACAGCCACAACTAAGGGGGTGCCATTCGCACTGTAGATGTCTCAAATTTGTACGTTTATTAAGACAATATTCCATTAAGGTATCGTCTTTCAAACACCAGTGTGTATACAATTTTCTGATAGAAAAAATTGACTCACAGAGGGGTGCCTTTTTGAATTTGTATAAGGATCATATGAGTTGGGGGATTTTAGGTAACTAGTAAACTCCTGAACTGTTAGGTAACTGCTGTTGAGGGGCCATATGAGATCCATGCCCATCTTAAAGATGGTGCTGTGATATTTGAGGATATGATTTGATTCAGTGCATCCAAACATATACTAGGCAAGGCCAGGTCACAGCTTGGTTGTACTAAATAACTGCAAATAAAATTGTGTCTCTATAACATAGATATGCTTTCGGTTCCCACTGAAGGTCAAGAGCGATGCCCATGGCACTTGTCCAAGAAAGGATGATAAATATCGTTAGGGTCCTGGTTCTATGATCAAGACCACAAACACGATACAGGAGGGAGAAAGGGGAAGGGCCAATTTGGGCATTAAAAAAAGCCTAGCTTGTAGGACCATTTTCCACAGAAAATGTACACATAGATTCATAGATATCTGAACAATGCTGTTCATTTCATCATTGATAAGGTAGTGAAAAATTGAAAGCAGGCTAAATACAAAATCAAGACAAAAAATGTTTAAATAAAGCATGGTACATCTGTGCTGTGGAATATTATGCAGCTGTTTAAAGAATGTCCTAAATCCACAAGACCTTCTGAAACGAATGACGTACTATATGTTGGCTAATTGAATTAAATAAAAAAAATGTTCAGTACAAAAAAAAAAAAATCTGCAATACCTGTAATGGAAAGACGTCTGAGAGATATTTTTCAAGAAAAGGACAAGCTACTAATTAGAATGTAGAGCATGATAAAATAGGGTATTTTTGTAAATGCACAGGAAAACATCTTAAGAATCTACACCAAACCTTAACTGATGCTTTCAATGGGGAATGGCATTGAGATCTGCAGGCTGGAGGTAAAAGGGGATTTTCATTATAGACCAATGCTGTCTAAAAGAACCATCCATGATGATGAACACTTGAAATGTGGCCAGTACGGTGAAGGAGCTGAATATTTTTTACTTTATGGAGTGTTGATTAATTTAAAGACTAATATGCATTTCTTTTATAATTATAAAAAAAATCACAGCAATAAAATAAGGGGGCAAGGTAGGAAGACACAATGTGATTTTTTTGTTTTGTTTTGTTTTTTATTTTTTTACATTTTTTTATTATGTTAAGTTAGCCACCATACAGTACATCGTTAGTTTTTGATGTAGTGCTCAATGATTCATCAGTTGCATATAACACCCAGTGCTCATAACAACACGTGCCCTTCTCAATACCCATCACCTGGCTACCCCATCCCTCCACCCTCCTCCCCTCTGAAACCCTCAGTTTGTTTCCCAAAGTCCATAGAAAGGGAGGCAAACCATGGGAGACTATGGACTCTGATTTTTAAATTTCTGAGTTCAAATTCCTTTATTTTTGCTTATAGAAACATAGGTCATATTGCTTGGAAAATGCATGAATAGGTTAAGATGCTGCGAATACATATAAATGAGTCAGAGAAACATGAAAATGCCCCTATGGAGAAAGAAAAGAAACGATGAAAATTCTGGAGTTTATTTTCCTAACTACTGTCCCTGAACCATAGTGTTTTTCTGGGGTCACAGCATCACATCCCGGACTTCTACCTAACTAGCTGATGAGGTCGACTGATGGATGGAGCCGGGACTGGAGCCATCTAAAGTTGGACTAGGAGGACAGAATTTCTCTGGTGACAAATAAGGCTACTTTAACCTCCAGGTCCTAGAAAGCTTTCTCAGGTGGGAATTTCAGACAGAAGTTGAATGTAGGAGAGCCAGGGAGTGGCATTCTGAAGGTCCACTGTTTCTGAACATCATGTTGAGCTCAATAGCATCAATATTCATCTGCAGCTCATTGATGGTGGCAAGCTGTTTCTCTTCTGATATAGTTTCCAAAAGTGAGCAGCTCACCACTGCTTTCTTAGTGATCAGTGGACTGATAGAAAGGAAAAGGGAAGGAATCATCAGGATGCCCTTAACAGGTGCTTGCTATAAAGGGGACCACAATTCAGACTGTGCCAAGTGGGTGCCCATGAAGCCCTGAGTCAGCAAACTGGACCGTCTGACTATTGAAACATGACATAGTTTAAAAGTTCATCAGTTGAAATGAAAAACCAAGTTGTGTTTTCATCTGGAAAGGGCTGCAGAGAGTTGATCCCTGCCAGTGTTTACAGAAGCGGGATGTGCCCACATTACTTATAAACTCAAAGGAGACACAACCCTGATTTTATAGCATAACCGCTGCACTCCAAGGTATCCTTACTTCTAAGTAAAACAATTCAGCAGAAAACAATTAGTCTTTTAAGGAGCTAGTCATAGTCTACATTTTCAGAACCAAATGATGTCACCTAAGTAAATCTACTTGTGGTAACAAAATTTAAATTTATTTGGCATATTGTGCTGCGCTATTTGAAATTGCTAATACTCCTCTAAAGCTGCTTTATACAGGAAAACAAATTAAATCTGCCAATTGTAAAGAAATTGCATTGGGGCGCCTGGGTGGCTCAGTCGTTAAGCATCTACCTTCGGCTCAGGTCATGATCCCAGGGTCCTGGGATCGAGCCCTAAGTCGGGCTCCCTGCGCGGCGGGAAGCCTGCTTCTCCCTCTCCCACTCCCCCTGCTTGTGTTCCCTCTCTCACTGTGTCTCTCTCTGTCAGATAAATAAATAAAATCTTTAAAAAAAAAAAGAAATTGCATCAATATATGAGATGTTAAAACATACGATGTTTCTTTTTAAGTACTTTCTTAAGGCAGGCCTTAAGGAATAGATGATAAAGAATGTGAAGTTTGTTGCTTATTTTAGCCTTCCCAAAGCCATTTATATTTACAAATGCCATCCTGAGTGGGCTCTGGAGTAGAAGTGGCATCTTCATCGTGTGTTTAAACACCAGCCTGCTTCGATGGATCAGAACAGAGCATAATGCTGAGAGTTTCTGATCTAACATAGTAGTTTCTGGGGAAAATAAACCTTTTTCCATATTAGGCCTCAGAGAACATACCCATTAAAATTTCCATTCGAGGGAAGTCACCATTTGTATAATTGATCAATTTAGCCCGTTTGAAAGGTTTGTCATATTAAAAGGGAAAATCCTTATAAACCTGGAATTGCAAATGTTTTTGAAAAATTCCCATGTTTCATCAGTCATTGAAATGATGCATTGAATTTGAATCTCCTTTAACAGGCATGACATCATGGCCCACGGGAGAGAGCTGAAATTAATCAAGGTAATTCTGTTGGATGACCTACTTTGGCATTTTCATCTGATGGAGCCAGGAAATGGGCTGGCTAATAGTCCATTTTGGAGTATTCTAAGATCTTAGCAATTCCATATTTAAGGAGGTTAATAGGATACTAATTGGGGCCTAGGTGAAAAGTTCACAAGAAAAATGAACTCACCTGGATATGAGGACTCTGCGCAGCCCAGTGGCCTCCCCTTTACAAGGACTCTTCCTAACGGCTTCACCTTGGAGCTCAGAGGGGAAGAAATCTCACACCTTGGGAGATTTGCACAGCCAGCATTCTGTCTCCTGGCCCCTGGGTAACAATGTCTGGCCAAGTGCCAGGGTCACAGGCCACTAGCAAGATCAGCATTCTGCTCCTTATGAAACGGAAGTAAAGGAAAAATTCCAAAGGAGGAAAATTCACATTGAAAATAAGGCCTATCTCAGGGCTACTATGAACTTTTAGGAAAAGCACATGTTTAAGACTTAAGAAGCCCCAATTTAAAAAAAAAAATCATCAACTTCTATTCATCACCTATGTAGAAGTAAAATTAAACATTTGTTTTAAACACAAAAATCCTAAGCTTGGGTCATTATTATTGTCTAGCTAGTGGCTCTATTCATCAAGGCCAATATGGAAGGCGTGATAATATTCTTTCTCCATTTTCTCCCCTGTAAATATTTGCAATAACTCCCGGGTGACTTGGGAAATTTGTCAATGGAAAAGGCAGGTCTCTGAAATATGTCAGCCTCTCCCTATGGCCTCATGGCTGTTCGTCAGTCCCAACGCCACTTCAAAAATGTTATCACTTCTCACTTTGTTTTCATTATAGTTTATCCTCAGTAACATGTGGCGCTTTCCTTAATATTTCCTTAGCTTTTGATGTACCGAAAGAGTTAATAATTTTTCTACCGTAAAGGCTTATGGCATGTCTTTCAGCCTCCCTCTCAATGTGCAATTCATCTTCCAAGTTTCCAGAAGCGCCTGAGATTTTTAAAAAAACAGCTGTAATCTGCGGTCATTGATGGTGGAGTCGATTGTTTGCCAAACTATTACCATAACTGTCAACCGAAATCAGAAAAATAATCTCATTGTGCTGGACAGATGCGTTTCCTGCATTATTGATATAGTCACTCCAGAGTAATAGAGAAATATAAAGCATTGTTCTATTTACAAAAGGAGATTGGCCGAGTCCTTGAAAGTGAGCATGAGGGACAGGCACTTACAGGAAGTGAGATATAGTCAACTTGGTAAAAGTTATGTGTCAGGGCCACGTGAGCTCCAGAGTCAGCAGTAGGATCCCAGAGCTTCCCCTCCACTTGCTTTCAGGCCGGTTTTGTGATTTGCTCTCAGAATTGTTAGGTAGAGCCATGTGGAATTTGTTGGGCGTTATTTACCCCAACAGTTTCTCTGAATGTGCACACTGTTCTAATGTGTTCACGACACATCTCTGGTCATTGAATGAGTCACTCCAGAACACTACATTACAGAGTAATCGGATTTGTTTATTTCAAGCAACGATCCCAACATTCCACGGGAGCAATGAGTTAAATATACCTTAGGCCTGCTGGCTCTTCCAAGAGGGTCAGTCTTCTTAGATGCTCAGCAACTGCTCCACCATCATCTGAGCTGTGAATAATGCTGAGTGATTCTATTTGTTGAGCACACAAACCGTGAAGTACCAGGCACTTCACATATATTATCTCTAATCCACAGAACACGCTGATCAAGGTAGGGATATCTTTTTCAATCTCCATTTTACTGTGTGAGAAATCGATGAGCAAAGAGGTTCCAGAGATTGCCCGAGGTCACATAGCTCTTAAATAATTGATCTGGAATTTGAACCCAGGCCTACTTTTAGAACACAGTTCCATGAGATCATGCTCCTTTCCATTTTATTGAGATACATGCAAAAAATATATTATGCTTTGGAGTATTTGTTTCTGTCCAATGCACCCTCCTCAAATATTTATAAGCACACACACACACACACACAGAGCCATTTTCCTTACAGGAGAAAAAAAAAAAAAGTGCCAACATTCCCCTGTTACGCACTAACAGGCATTTGACAAGATGGGTGAAGACCACAGCACAGTTCATAATAAACAGGGCCAGCACAAGCACCTAGACTCTCCTGAGTAAGATGTTTCCAGATATTTCTGGGCAGAAGTTTGTGAATGCTGACAGTTCCATCCTGAGTCCAAGGCAGGCAGCCCAGAAGTCTAAATTCTAACCTGGTCTACTCAAAGTCTCTATGGCTTAGTTTCCTCTTTTTTTATGAAAAGGTATAAACTTGGCATACCTTTTAGAAACAATATGAGAATTTATTTATTAACAACCCCGCACTATGTTGTAAAGAGAAATTCCTATGAAAATGTTGTATTGTGTCCTTTGTAGAAACTTAAATTAATATTAAAATTAAAGGCCATGTGATAAATTAATTCACACCCTTCCCCCAAAGTTCATTATTATTGCTGTGTTTCCTTTTGTTAATTATTATTTCCAGGGAAATGTGTCAGTGTTTTGAGATTCTGAGAAAAAAGTGGGCATGGATATTGAAGTGAGTTGGAAAGATCTGTTATATGGCTATCTCAAATTATTTATTTTAGCTTCAACCAGGGTGTGATGGCTTAATCCAACCACACTCTTGCCTTATTTGAACCTTTGTCTTGCCATGGGAAGATGTTGGGGACGGACTGGCCCTCTGACCTGCAGTCTCAATCCTGTGGCCAGAAGCAGCTGAGTGAATTAGCCACTGCAATGGAGTGGGGACTCTGGCATCATTTGGGAATGAATCATCCACAGAAACAAGAGCACAGGCTATAGGTCTCTGGGAAACTGCAGCAGGTTAAACTCTGTCTGATCTGGCTGCTTTCTTCACTCATCCAGGGTCCCTCAAGTTGAGAATTGGTTAACCTGAGGTAAGACAGGAAAGCAGATCCCACAAGTTTGAAAGGCAAAGAATGATGACAGACAGGCCATAAGTAGGGAAGGAAATGAAATGGAGGAAAAAAAAATCTTGTTTAAAAAAAAAATCAGGGGCGTCTGGGTGTCTCAGTCGTTAAGCGTCTGCCTTTGGCTCAGGTCATGATCCCAGGGGCCTGGGATCGAGCTCCGCTTTGGGCTCCCTGCTCAGCGGGAAGCCTGCTTCTCCCTCTCCCACTCCCCCTGCTTATGTTCCCTCTCTCACTGTCTCTCTCTCCGTCAAAAAAATAAAATCTTAAAAAAAAATCAAACAAAGATATTCCACACACATATACATACCACACATACAGACACTTTCTTCACGTTCACATGAAGATATCTTGCCCTCCTCAAACCATCTTCTTAAAACCTATACAAGAAGGACCTATTATTTGACATAGCCCATTTCCAAAAGGTAATGTTTCGGGCACCTGGGTGGCTCAGTTGGTTAAGCGACTGCCTTTGGCTCAGGTCATGATCCTGGACTCCTGGGATGGAGTCCCACATCGGGCTCCCTGCTCAGCAGGGAGTCTGCTTCTCCCTCTGACCCTCCCCCCTCTCATGCTCTCTCTCTCTCTCTCTCAAATAAATAAATAAAATCTTTTTAAAAAAGGTAATATTTCTCCTTGGATACACAAGAAAAATGAAAATATTATACAAGTAGGCAATGAGATGATGGTCTGCCATTTTTTCCCCTATCTGTTGTATCAATTATGTGGAGAGTGTTTAACAATTATGTTAAAACCTCCAAATATTTGTTTATTTTTCCTTTTGGGTATTTTAATTTTTCTTTCATGTATTTTGAAGCTGTTATTCGGTGGATATACATTTAGGACTGTTAGGGTTCCTTGGTTATTTCACCTCTGTAAAATATCTGTATCTCTAGTAATGCTCTCTGTCTTAAAGTCCATTTTGTCTGATACTGATATAGTTTCATTAATTTTCTTAAGCTTATTGACTGAATGGTATATGTTATTTGTTCTCTTTTTTTTTCCATCTGCATGTGTTTTTATATTTAAAGTGCTTCCTGTAAACAACATATAAATGGGTCTTGCCTTTTTTTTTTATCCAGTTGATGATCTCTGCCTTTAATTGAAATGGTTAGTTTATTTGCATTTAATGTAATAATTGATATGTTTTTTTGTTTTGAGTCACCCATCTTTGTATTTGTTCTTTTATCCCACATGGTCTTGGTCCTTTGTCTTTTCCTGACTTCTTTGGGTAGGTCCCATATTTCTTAATATTTCATTTATTTTGTTGGCATTTAGCTATTCTAGTGTTTGCTCTAGAGATTACAGGATTAGCTATAAGTCATTATGGTCTGCATTCAAATCGCATTATTCTCTCTTATGTACAGTGTATATTACCAGAGTATCATTTAACCTAGATTTTTCTTTTTTTTTTTTTTAACATTTTTCTTGGGTTGCAGGTACAAATCATATAGATTAGCAGTTCTCAGCCTTCATTTTGGATCATGAAAACCTTTGGAAAAGCAGAGGAAAGCTCTGGATGTCCTCCCATATACGTGTACACACATCATTTTGCAGGCAACTGAAGGAGGTTTACAGTCACATGGAAGCCCAGGTCACAAACTGCTTTCTGGATGACTTTTACCTTTCAGCCAGCCTTTGTCTGGAATCTGAAGTAGAAGTTCCTTGATGGTAGTTGAGAAACAAACCAGGAAGAATGGGAATATCATCAGAGGATGAGGGTTAACAAAGGATGGATGTCAGGAGGAATGAGAAGGAAAAATCTAAATTCAGAACCATTCCAGAATTTGTTTATTTGTATTTTTTTTAACTCCCAATTATCATGCTCCTACCATGGATCATAGAGGGTGTCAATGTCTTAACAGGGTTCTTTATAAAAAGTTATCTTGAAATCTCCTAACTATCCATGAAATTTTGAATTTATAAACTTCTATGAATTACACATTTTGGGAAATTAAAAGATGAACAAACTGGCTTCCCTGTAGTTGAACTAACCTGCCTACAATTACTCTCACAAATGCAGATCCAGAATCTATAGTGCCGTCTTCCTGATCCCAAACTATCCGTCCTTCCTATACTCCTGATGGTCTGATGAATTTTCTATCATCCTGTTGCCTAAAAACACTTAGTTTAGTTCAGAACAAATAGACTACAGTGGTGCAAATATAATTCAAAACACCTCTGGGATGGTATGAGTGGTGAAGTGATTTCTCCTAAAGCAAGACTGGGAAGTGTGTTTTCAATTAAAAATGCTCAATTAAATAAGCTGGTCTCCAAAACTTTTCTCCTATCCTGAGCACTTGGTGCCCTGAGAGCAGTCAGGTAATGTTAGTAGAGTGATTGCTGAATGGAATTAACACAGATTGACTCATCCTCTAGGTGAGGAGGGAGTTAATTGCTCTGCTTATGGGCACCATAAATTATTACTTAGTACATTTTCTGGTAAGTAATGGCAAGGAAAAGGATGTCCATCTCACTGACAAAATTTGGCTTGTTCACCCAGAAACATGGTCTCCTGCTGCTATGCGTATATAACGTTACATGAGGTTTGGGTGTTTTCTATTGACTTACTGGATGAACTTGAGAAAAAGGAAACTGTGCATGTCAAAATGACTTCTTCACGTAACTGGAAATAATATCTTCTCAAAAGATAGCCAATATCTACAAAATAGCTAAAAAGTCTCCTTAAAAGAATTGTGATAGGAAAGACCTATTTGTCCTTAGACAACTATTTTTGAAACATGTACCAGACTCAAGGAAGTTACCGAAACAATTAAGAATTGATGCAATTAACCTTTGTATTTTAGTTTTGATCCAGACTTTATAACTGCCTCTTAAACTCTGGAATACCCTGAGCCCTGGGTGTAGGCATGTTTGTTTGTACACACACACACACACACACACACTCTTGCACAGATATACCAACGGCAATAGCATTTTTAATTGAAAAGCATAAATTTGGACTGCTAAATCTATTAACGATTTGTTTTAATTAGGAACCCAGCTGCTTCCTGAGATTTTGCAGTCTGGGTTTCAGAACTTTTGCCATACTGAAAGTGAGTCTCCAGTGGGTTGCTTCAGTCTTTCAGATCAGCATTTTTAAAGACTTGTTGGAAGAGGGAACTGCAAATGCTTCTCTCTGTAAGATTACAGCTGCCTTTGTCCTTGGGTGAGGATGGGGCTGCTTTGTTAGTGTAGCCAGCGCCCTGCCCCTGACCTCTTGCTTGGGCATGTTAAGTCTAGCAGGCTGCCTGATCCCTGGATCACCTTGCTTTTAGACCTTGCCAACTTGGCTCACAGAGATGCAGCATCATGGTTGATTTTGAGGTCCCTACTTATCCCACTATCGGTAGGGGGAGCTGTTACTTAATTGAAATCTAAAGCATCAAAAATACCTTTAAAAAAAAAAACTTTATTAGCTAAAAAGATGCTCCTATGCAAGTCAGTTCAGTGAAGTAGGGTTTGAGGAGCAACAGCAGTTTTTTTTTTATCTCTTTTCTGATGTTCAGCTAATGCCAGGGACATAACTTGTTATTTGGGTAACGTTAAATGGAGTATAACACATTCTGTTCATCAGTGAGTATGGAAGGCATTCATTAGTCTATTCATGCATTTGCTCATTTACTCATTTATTCATTTAATCCATATTGATTGCCTAGTATGTAAAAATGCACAGGGCTAGGAATATGAAGATTACTAAAACACTGCTTCTGCCTTTTAGGAGTTTATAGTCTAAAGAATGGAACACAGAAGCAGAAAAGGATATTGTAGAGTGTGACAAATGGTAATGGAGGTGCATTCAACATGCACTGGAACATAGGGCAAGAATTAGCATGATTGGGATGGAGGGAAGGGGGTCAGGTCAGGAGGGGCTTTGTGTTTGTGGTACAGGAAGGTGACTATGAAATATTTGTTGCATTCATACTGATATAATGATGAATGAATGAATAAAGGAATGAATGAATGGATAGAGAGAAAAATGAGTTGGTTGGAAAGTGGGGTGGAGAAGATCAGATAGTCTAGGGAAAGTGGTGTGAAGAAAAGCTTCATAAAAGGACCTGGTGCAATTGGAAACTAGAGAAGCTTGATTGAAGCTTGCAAGAGAAAAAGAAAACTTAATGGAAGGCTCTCTGTGCCAAGGGAAGGAGCTTCAACTGGGTTATCAAGAAGCTGCTAGATCAGAGGAGAGATGAAGTCAGATCTATATTATGAAAAGGTCTTTGGGGCAATGATTTATTTACATGATGGTGTAGAAATGTAAGAGTAGAGGCAGAACAGAAAAGCACAATTGAAGACATGTGCAATAATACAACAATTATGTAGAGGTCTGAACTAAAGATTGTGACAGATTGGAAAGATATTTAGAAACAAATCAACAAGACCTAGCAGCTCCCCAAACGTGAGTCATGAGCAATGTTTAAGGGAAAAATAACCCATTCCTTATATTCCTTGGTAAGTACAGATCCACTCCTCTGTGGAAAAGCATTTTCCAAAACACTGATGGATATCCATCAATTGCAATGGATTGCTTGCCAGCTATTTGAAAAAATCACATGGAGAAGTCATGCAGCAATTAAAAACAAACAAAGAAAAAACAAAACAAAAAGCAATTGGAGTATAAAGCATGGGCTAGCTGGTGTCAGTATATATATATAAATTTAATTCTTATGGGATATTTAGAAATAATGTATATGAATATAAAGAGACAGTTGTCAATGTATCCAAGTATATTTATTTATCATTTATCAAGAAATTAGTCTATCATTGATAAAATAGGGGATAACTATAGAATAGGAGTTGAAAAATGACAACCTGTGGAACGTATCCTGTGCCCACCCTTTCCCACCTGCTTTTGTAAATAAATTTTATTGAGTAAAGTTTTATTGGAACACAGCTAAGCTCCGTAACATATTGTCTCTCTCTGCTTTTAAGCTACGATGGCAGATTTGAGTAGTTGCGACAGAGACCGTATGGCCCAAAAGAACTAAAGTATTTACTATCTGGCCTTTTAATAGTAAGAGTTTGCCAATTCCTGAAATCGAATTACAGATAACTCTTACTCTGGAGAGAGTTGAAAGCAAGAAAATCAAAGGGAAGAATGCATCACTTACTTGGAAAACTAATGTGTTATTGTCCCATTACTTCTGGGCTCTTGGGTGAAATAGGAGACAAAACGCTCAGAAGTCCTTGGTAGAATGTTGATTCATTCAGTTGACTTGTGGTTGTGAGATGGGAAATATTTCATGCATGTGACACCAAGAGCAACAAGGAGGAATGTGGAGGTGACCTAGTTAAAGGGTCACTGAATCCTGTAGGCATAAACCAAGATCTGGGCACCCCAAGGAGCAGCCACAGGAGGGCAGCAAAGTCACATGACATTAAAAATATCTACTTGAGAGCAATAGTCATCATTAGTGAGTACATTAGTGTGATGGGCACCAAGCTCCAATGGAAATTTCCTTAGCATAAATATGTATGACCAATATTCTCTGGTGGATACAAATTAAGAAATATTCAGCAATAAGGCCAAATACGTAAAAGTAAGAACTTTGGTTAGGATATGTCAGTATAAGAGACTGAGAATGCTTACTTCACTGAACAGCATTGATACATTTCCATTCCAATAATCAGTAAGCACATTTTGACTCTCACAGAAAACTAAGATGAACTCATTGTAGCACCTAGCCTTTCCATGGAAAAATATAGGTTTATTTTTGTTTTTTCATAATGAGCATTGAGGAATAGCATTACATTCTCTTTCTCTTTTTTTTCTTTCCAACATTTATTTTTTCAGTAGTATATTTATGTCAAACATTGTGCTAGAAAAAGGGGATATAACATAAGAATAAAAAGAGAGTGGTGTAGTTATTTTATGATTTTAAAAGTATACCCACACAAAGAATAATAAATATCCCTGAAAAAAAAGCATGATTTAAAATTTTAATTTAATTCTTCCTTCCCTTTGTTTGCCCTAATTTTGACCAAATATGAAATCATTTCTCAATTTCAAAGTGTAGACAAATGTCTTCAAAATCTTTGTTTGGTGAACAGAATTTCTTAATTTTAATGGAGACAAATGTGCTTATTTCTTCTGTTCTGGTTTGTAGCTCTTGTTTAAGAATTCTTTTTAAAAAATTGTTTTTAAAATAAATTTGTATTAAATGTTTGATTAAACTTTGAAGTCATTAGAATACTAACATCTATATTACAGCTTAATGAGTCCTTTCTTGATGGGGACCTGGCCACTGCTGACCTTTTTCTAATTAACTCTTGTCACTGGTAGGTGTTTCTTGTCTGTGTGTGATACATCTATAATAAATGTTCACTGAAATGACTGTTTTTTAATCCCTGATATTTTGAGAGAAAAGTTAATAATTATTTGCCCCTCCTTGATCAGGGTCAATTTTAACCAGATCTTCCCAACTGAAGAGAAATGATTGCTTGACAATTATAACATTTATAAATGTGAACACTTTTTTCTTTGATTATTCCAATAGTTAAAACCTTAGATTTGGGGAACCAGCAGGAATTTGAATAAAAATAATTAACTTAGTAAAATAATGGATGTGTGTGTATGTGTGTGTGTGTGTGTGTGTGTGTGTGAGAAAGAGAGAGAGAGAGGTGGTGGTTGGGTGGGAATCTCAGCTTTGGAGTAGTCATAAAAAGATGTAGGCATGTATTTATATCTATATCTCTTGTTTGTTGACCATAAGCCATGTAATCTCTGGGAAAAAAAAGTTTGTGAGAAAATAGGAATTTGAATGCTAAACGCAACTCCTTCTTACCCTGTTTCACTTTAACTAATTTCTCCAGTGTAGCATGTCTTTCACATTGCAAACCCTCCGAGATCTGCTTACAGGATGTTCTGTCAGCCTGACAGGGAGAAGGATGCCCAATTTAAGCATGATCTCCTACCAACCCACAGTGTGTAGATTATAAACACCATTTGGCATTTAGTGAGGTTAAAATGGAATATATGCATTTCTCTCAACCAAGTCATGAGTAGAAGAATCCTTAAACATGAACAAGCAGATAACCTCAGTAAACAAGTAGAAGATACAGAATTTTAGCCAAGCATCCCCAGGTTTCAAAAAGACATGTTCATAGCAGAGAACACACTACTGAGTGATCCCTACAAAAGTCAGTTTATCAACATGCAGGACAATATATGTAATTTTCCTAATTCGCTGAAATCACAGTTTTTCCAAATTCATTCCTCTGTGAAAGACACATAGTAGAATTATAGTCATATTTTTTCTCATTAAAAACTGAAACAAAAATCAGGGGCATCTGGGTGGCTCAGTCAGTTGAGTGTCTGACTCTTGATTTCAGCTCAGGTCATGATCTTGGGGTCATGAGATCAAGCCCCATGTGGGGCTCTGCACTGGGCATGGAGCCTGCTTAAGATTCTCTCTCCCTCTCCTCCTGCACCTCTCCACCCTGTGTTCTCTCTCTCTCTCCCCCTCCCTCTCTAAAATAAATAAATAAATAAATAAATAAATAAATAAATAAACAAACAAACAAACAAATAAATAAATAAATACAGAAACAAATATTAGATGAAGAAATGAAAAAAGAAAAGTAAAGCGAGAAGGAATGTATTTTCCAGGAATACTTGCAAGCTTTAGCTCACCATCTAAATGTTTCTTGAACCCCTTCAAATGGGAATGTGTTTTAGAATAAAACCAAAGGCTCTTGCTTTTGAGAGGCTTACACTTTAAGTAAAAACTATATAGGGTCATTTCATTGCATGGTGATATGTGGCATTTGGACTTAAAAAATATCTTGGAGCTTTAAATTAAGAAAAAAGATACAGTTATTAGGAAAAAGGAGAGGATTCTATTTTTTTAGCAACTGGTCAGCATATAATATTTGTATTTTCATTGCAGATAAAGATACAATCTCTATGTCTCTATATAACTGGAAGAAAAAAGCCACACCACTAAAAACTGGGACACAAACGGACCTTATTTAAGAAATTAATTAGGCCCTTAATTCAATAGCTTTAGCCAGTTATTTATGTTGCTAAGGAAACAATTAATAAGAGGCATACAGCTTTTAAAAATGAATTTTAGTTGCATTAGGTTAAATTGAAAAGGAAACTTCTTTTGGTATTTTGATTAGGATTAAATTACAATTTTATAGTATATGGAGATTTGACAAATTTACAATGTTGTCTGCCCAGTTGAAGACAAACTATTCTCATTTATTTATGTCTTCTTTTGTGGTCCTTAGAAGTGTAAAGCTTTCTTAAAAAGCTTTTATATATATGTATGTGTATATATATATATATATACGTGTATATATATAACACACATACATATAACACATATATACATATAACATATATACATGTATATATATTACATATATATAACATATATACATGTATATATATTACATAAATAAAATAAATATAATATATAATATGTATAATATAATATACATGTAATAATATATAATATATTGCATTTATTTTATGTATATAATAGATAATTTATAATATGTCACACATCTGACATACCTTTCAGTTCCATAGGTGTTAACATTATCTATGGTTTAGCATAATCACCATCATAATCAGGATGCATAACAGTTGACATATAAAACAATTCCATCATTCCAGAATTGAATTGTTTATTCCCAATTAGATTGTTTTTATTATTGTTGTTTTTTGCTTCTTTTTTTTTTAAAGATTTTATTTATTTATTCATGAGAGACAGAGAGAGAGAGAGAGGCAGAGGGAGAAGCAGGCTCCCAAGGAGCAGGGAGCCCGATGCGGGACTCGATCCCAGGACCCTGGGATCATGACCTGGGCTGAAGGCAGACGCTTAACCATCTGAGCCACCCAGGCGCCCTGTTTTTTGCTTCTTCCATTGTATTTTTTATCTGGTTATTTTATAAAGTTCATAAAAAACATTTGAGAATTATTGAGATATTTTTGAAAAGAGAATAGCATGAGGCCTGACAAATTAAAGATATAATAAAGTATTTTACACCTGTACAATAAGTAAAGCAACTTGGCAGTGGGGCCAAAGAAGACACAGTTTAAAACATAGAATGGAGAGTCCAGAAATGTATCTAATTACATCTGGGAATTTAGTAGTTCATAAAACTAACATTTTAAATTAGTGTGTGTGAGAAAATATATTTATCTTCAAAACAAGTCTTTTCTAAGCATGACACATGATCCAAAAAGGACACACATAAAATTTAAGAATTTTTGATGTTGAATATCACAAATAAGGTAAAAATACAAATAGAAAACTGAAAAAAATATGATATATGGAAAAGTAATTTCATCAATATAAAGAGCTTCTACACACCAGTGTAAAAGGCAAAAAAAAATATATATATATATAAAACTGGACAAAAGATTCAAAAAGGCAATTCTCAGCAAAATAAAAACAAATGGCTAAACAAGGAAAAATGCCAACCTTGTTTATTTTGAACAAATACTAAATACAACAAAATTATATAGCATTTTTTCCTCCATAAGATTGTCAATCTTAAACAGTATTTATTATACTCATGTTAATGGAGGTATGGAGGGATTAGGCACTTTACTCTTGTAAGAGTACAAACTGCAGTAAAAGATGGACAATTTGGGAATATCTATTAAAATTATAAATTCACATACCCTTGATACAGAAATTCAAATTACCTTACAGACACATTAACACAAGTACTGAATGAGTTACACATAAACATATTTATTGCAATACTGTTTGAAACATCTAGTAAAAGAAGGTTGTTTTGTACATGGATATGAGGCCACCTAAACAAATGATAATAGAAAACTATGCCCTCATTGAAGCATTAAATAAGTGTATACATGCATTGATTTAGAATGCTATCCAGGATATACTGATAAGGGAAAAAAGCAAGTGGCAGAGTAGTAGGTGTATTATGATTCTATTTGTATTTGATATACATATCTGTGTAGTTGCCAAGGTCTAGTATGAGATGGAGAGTGTGATTACGAAGGGATCGCATGAATGAGTTTTCTGGAGTGATGAAATTATTTTGTATGTCAACTGTTATGTATCCTGATTAGGGTGGTGATTGCATAAATCTATAGATATGCTAAAATCCATAGAATTGAAAATTATGTCAGAAAAGTGGCAAAGAAACTGTAAGCTCTTTTTCCTCCATAAACACACTAACTAAACAACTAGAAATGAACTAACTTTATAGAAACAGGTGGAAATTATTAAAGATCTACAGCAACCAAGCAAGCACCCAATGGAAAAAAAAAAAAAAGCCCCAAAGTGGTAGGAAATTTCATGGTGTTTTTACTTTCTCTTGCCCCTTCCCCAACCTGGCATGGTATGGCATAGTTTGGAAGGAGCAGCAGCCTATTCCCGAGTTACTTCTGCAAATCAGAAAGAGAAGAGTGGACTAAATTTGCTATTTTCTAAATTATCTGTTGGCTGCCTGAGGATTTGATCTCTATATCATCTAAGTAGAAGCCCAGATGATTGAAAGTGCTTTGGATCTCAGGGTAGAAAAGGATGCTAGAAACAGCAGGCATGACTCATAAAAACTGTAAGGAGATTACAGACCTACAAATGCCTGGAAGTCAGAGATCATGAGCAGAATTCAACAGAACAACTAAGGCTCTAAGAAGAGTGAGACTCTGAGGAAAATTGAAATACTTAAAAATAGTCATGTATACTGGGCAATTAGGAAGGGAAAGCACTACACACAAGGCCAGGGAAGACACATACCCAAAAAAGGCCTTAGAATAACTTAAGATTTTAATAGGGCTGATTAGTTAACTCTTCCCCTGCACAGAAGCAGCCTGTAAAGACTGAAAGTGGTGGCTGTTTCCAAATGCCCATTTTTTAAAAATTTATTTTTAATTTTTAAAATTTTTTAAAGACTTTATTTATGAGAGAGAAAGAGAGAGAGAGAGCACAAGAAGGGGGAGGGGCAGAGGGAGAGGAAGTAGCAGACTCTTTGCTGAGCAGGGAGCCCAATGTGGGGCTTGATCCCAGGACCTTAAGATCATGACCTGAGCCAAAGGCAGACATTTAACTGACTGAGCCACTCAGGCACCCCTCCAAATGCCCATTTTTAAAGAAAAGATCATGAGGCATAAAAAGAAACAGGAAAACATGACCCATTCAAAGGATCAAAATAAATCTCCAAAAACTGTCCCTGAAGAAACACAGCTGTCAGACTTATTAGACAAAGACTTTAAAACAACTATCTTAAATATTCTTAAAAAGCTAGAAAAAACAGTAGCATGGACAAAGAACTAAAGGAAATCAGAAAAACAATATGTGAACAAAATGAAGATATCACAAAAAAGAAACTATTTAAAAAAAAGAATTAAATCTTGGAGATGAAAAATATAATTAAATTGAAAATTTCACAAAAGGGTTCAAAATACTCAAACAGGCAGGAAAAAATCAGAAAACTTAAAGAAATGTGTGATTATTAAGTCTAAGAAGCAAAAAAATAAGAGTGAAGAACAGTGAAGAGAACCAAGGGACTTACGTGATATCATCAAGAAGACCAATATATGAATTATGGGAGTCCCAGAAGGAGAAGAGAAAGAGAAAAAGGGACAGGGAGCTTATCTGAAGAAATAATGGCCAAAAACTTTCCATATTTGATGAATGGCATGGAGATATACAAATATAATAAGCTCAACTAACTTCAAGTAGAAAAAATCCAAAGAGGCCTACACTGAGACACATTAAAATCAAACTGTCAGAAGACAAAGACAATGGGAGAATCTACAAAGCAGCAAGAGAAAAGCAACTTGTCATGTACAAGAGATCATCAATAAGATTTTCAGCAGATTTCTCAATCAGCCAGAGAACAATGGAATAATGTGTTTAAAGAGCTAAAATAAAAAACAATAAACTGCCAACTAAGATTCTGCATTGGAAAAATTGTCCTTCAAAAATGAAGGAGAAATTAAAACATTGCCAGATAAACAAAAACTGAGAGAGTTTATTACCACTAGAATGATCCCTCAAGACATGCTACAGGGAATCCTTCAACTTGAAATGAAAGGATGCTTAATAGTAACTCAAAACCATATGAAAATATAGTTCTCCAGTAAAAACAAATACATAGACAAATATAAAAATCTGTATTATAATATTGGTTTAAACTCCACTTTTTACTCTTTTATAGGATTTAAAAGACAAAAGCATAAAGCTATTTGTGTCTATGTTAATGGATACAAAATATATAAAGATGAAACTTGTGACATCAATAACACAAATAACATAAAGTTGGATGGAGTGAGGCTATACCACAGTAGAATTTTTGTATGTGATTGAAGTTAAGTTGTTAGTTTAAAATAGACTTAAAAATTAAGATGATATATATATATATCATCTTAATATACATATATACACACATACATATTAAATTAAATATATAAATAAATTAAATAGAATATAGAAATACATATATATAAATAAATTATATATTATATATATAATATATATAATCTTTATGGTAACCACAGAAAAAAAACCTATAGAATTTACACAAAAGGAAATGAGAAGAGAATTATTATGTGTAATTTAAAAAAGTCAACTAAACACATTGGGAGCCAGCAAGGGAGAAAATAAGGCACAAATTAAGCCATAAGACATTACAGAAAACCAATAACAAAATGGCAATAGCAAGTCCTTCCCCATCAATCATTACTTTAAATATGAATGGATCAAACTCCCCAATCAAAAGACACAGATTGGTAGCATAAAGAAGAGGATCCAACAACAGGCTATCTGCAGGAGATTCACTTGAGATCTAAGGATATGCATAAGTTGAAAGTGAAAGTACGAAAAAAGAAATTCCATGCAAATAGTAGCCAAAAGGGAACAAGAGTGGCCATACTAATTTGAGACAAAATAGACTTTATGTCAAAGACTGTTACAAGACTCAAAGAAGGAGGTTATATGATGACAAAAGGATCAATTCACCAAGAAGATAGAGCAATTATAAGCATCAAACATCAGAGTTTCTAAATATATGAAGCAAAGAGTTACGGAATCGAAGGGAGAAATAGACAGCTCTACAATAGTGGCAGGAGATGCAGTACCGCACTTTCAATAATGGATGATTCAACTAGACAGAAGATCAATAAGGAAATGATGACTTGAACAACACTATAGACCAATTGGACCTAACATGTATATAAAGAGTGCTTCATGCAACAACAGCAAAATATACATTCTTCACAAGTGCACAGGGCAAGGATATGGAGAGACTGAAAGTCATGTGCACTGTTGGTAGGAAGTAAAATGGTGTAGCTTCTATGGAAAGCAGTATGGTATTTTCTCAAACATTAAATATAGAATTACCATATCATTGAACAATTCCACTTTAGGGTATATACCCAGAAGAATGGAAATGAAAGACTCAAAAATATATTTGTACATCCATGTTTATAGCAACATTATTCACAATAGTCAAAAGGTGGAAGCAACCCAAGTGTCCAACAGCAGATGGAGGGATAAACAATTTATGGTATACACCTACAATGGAATATTATGCAGCTCTAAATAGAAAGGAAATTTTGATACATGTTTCAACATGGATGAACCTTGAAGACATTATGCTAAGTAAAATTTGCCAGTCACAAACGGGCAGATATTGTATGATTTCCCTTATATGAGGTATATGGAAGAGTCAAAAGCATGGTGGTTACCAGGGACTGGGGTGGGAGGGAATGGGGAGTTAATATTCAATGGATGTGGAGTTTTAGTTTAGGAAGATGAAAAATGTTCTCAAAATGGATGGTGGTGATGGTTGTACAACCTTGTGAATGTACTTAATGCCATAGATCTATACACTTACAAATGGTTAAAATGATAAATTTCAGGTTATATATTTTACCACAGTAAATAAAGCAAAAAAGCATCATAGATTTAGATAGCAAAAAGGTCAATTTTACTGTATGATCATTAAAAATAAAAAAGCATTTTTATATACAAACTCAAAAATTACCCCAAAGACACAGATGTAGTGAAAAGGGCCATATACACCCCAATGTTCATAGCAGCAATATCCACAATAGCCAAACTGTGGAAAGAGCCGAGATGCCCTTCAACAGATGAATGGATAAAGAAGATGTGGTCCATATATACAATGGAATATTACTCAGCCATCAGAAAGGATGAATACTCAACTTTCGCATCAACATGCATGGGACTGGAGGAGATTATGCTAAGTGAATAAGTCAAGCAGAGAAAGTCAATTATATGGTTTCACTTATTTGTGGAACATAAGGAATAGCATGGAGGACATTAGCAGAAGGAAGGGAAAAAAAATGAAGGGGGGGATATCAGAGGGGGAGACGAACCATGAGAGACTATGGACTCTGAGAAACAAACAGGGTTTTAGAGGGGAAAGGGTGAGGGGCTGGGTTAGCCCGGTGATGGGTATTAAAGAGGGCATGTATTGCATGGAGCAACTGGGTGTTATATGCAAACAATGAATTGTGGAACATTACATCAAAAACTAATGATGTACTATATAGTGACTAACATAACATAATAAAATAAAATTTAAAAAAATGAACACAAAAAAATTCAAAAAAAAAAAAGAAACTGTCATTAGTGGTTATATCTTTGGAATAGAAAAATGTACTTGGAGAGGGCTTGCATATTGCCAGTGTTTATTATTGTCTTGTTTTTTTTTATTTTTAAAATCATTAACATATTTTATTTCAGAATAAAAAATACTAAAATGCCCCTTCTTCACTTAAAAAAATGTGGTCTATATCTTAGCAATGTGTCTTATTCTTATTTGTGTTGGGCTCAAAAGGAGCTCAATTTGAACTTTACTATTTACAATTTGAACTGTACTATGTACTACCTTACAAATGATTCTTCTTTTACACTTGGAAAAATATTTCTTTACTTTCTTATGAGTTTAGAGTAGACATTATGTTTGCCTTGGCAGATGTAGGAGATGTGTGGGATTGATGTGTGTGTGTCCATGCATGTGTGTGTGTGGGTGCATGCACATTTATATGCATCTATGGAAGCCAACAGTTACTGACTAGAAATTAGAATATTAAAGGAGTATATCTGCCACTGACTTTAGAACACTTCAGAGAGAGCAGGACATAGATTGCCAACTCTAGTCTCTTCTGCAGAACTTAAAATAAATCCCAAGCATTCCTTGAAGTGGGGGGAATTGGAGGGGGAGATGAACCATGAGAGACGATGGACTCTGAAAAACAAACTGAGGGTTCTAGAGGGGAGGGGGGTGGGAGGATGGGTTAGCCTGGTGGTGGGTATTGAGGAGGGCACATTCTGCATGGAGCACTGGGTGTTATGCACAAACAATGAATCATGGAACACTACATCAAAAACTAATGATGTAATGTATGGTGATTAACATAACAATAAAAATTAAAAAAAAATAAAAAGAAATCCCAAGCATTCTTAACTTTTTTCCTTGCTTTTGAGTTCTAACCACAATGTGTTCTGTCACAGCCTTCAAGGTAGTGTTCTTGACTAAAGAACAGACTTGAGCAGAAGTATAGATGGGAAAAAGGTAATAGACCTTGGGGTGATGCTAGCTGCTGGATGGGATTTCACGAAAGCCAAATTGAGATTTGCTTTGCAGAATATATAATAGAAGCTGCCAAGACAATCTGTTCAGGCATGCATTTGTAATGCACCTTGATAATAGTGTAGTAGTTTGAATTTAGGTGTATACTGTACATTGGAGATGTAAGTAAGAAGCATTTGCCTTTTAGCAATATCATTTGAAAGTATTGGTGATTTTTTTTTTTGTGCATGGGTGGATCAGCTGTTGACAGGTTGTTCAGGTTCAATAAGAAACAAAGCTGTATCCAGTTAAAAAAAGGACCTCATGATAGTTTGGGATAACAGGACATCCCTTTTCTGGTATGCTTTTTCTATTAGCACCTGCTGGACTGCAGAATCCCTGTCTCCTACAGCCCCATCAAAGGAGGCAGAGCTAGTTCCTTGGGGAAATACAGACTATCTGGAGAAACCTGCTGCCGTGGCATCCACCACCCATGAGCCACACACTCTGGCCACAGTGGTGAGAGCCGTAACTCCTTATTCTTCTCTAAGTTTGATTCCTGTCTCCTTTTCCTCCTTACTGGGTTTAAAAGTAGCTAAGATGTGTCACGAAAGCTTTCCTTTGTTTTACTCATACTATGTGAGTCTTTTTCTCTGAAATTAGGAGTTGGGGATACTTCTCTCAATTCTACCTTTGGAATAAGAAAATTAACCTTTAACCAATATAAAACTCAGAAGTTAAATTTCACCACATTATCACAGAGGCCAAGCTGACAATGTTCAGAACCGGGATATGGTATACATCTCCGTTTTCTGTTTTTTTTTTTTTTTCCACTTTTGAGGATTTCCTTTCCCCTGACTGCTAACCACCATACTCCACACCCACTTTTATACCAGGAGTCGATGCATGGCCCAGCCTGAACAATCATACAAACCAATACTTTGAATACAGTATCATGATTATATGCAGTCATTTTTTAAAACAAACATAAAAAGCACTTAATATGTGCCTGGTACTGTTGTAAGCATTTTATAAATATGAACTAATTTTATATTAAAAATAACAGAGAATGAAATCTGACCCAGGTAGTACAAGATACTCTGCTGAATGACCTGCTTACTGACTGTGGACAGGACTGAAAGGACAAACAAGGGATTAGAGGTGCCCAGAGATCAGCAAGAGCTGGTAGCGTTGGAGAAGCAAGAAAGGAAATAAGGCTAGCCCAGCACAGTGACGCCTGGGGCTATGAAGACAGACCCTTCTTTGGAAACTGTTTCTGGAGAGACACAGCCACTGTGGGAGATGTAGCTGGCAGCATAAAGGATGTAAGGAAGAAATATCACAATCTCTGTTTCCTCTTGCTTGCCATTGGGTAAGCCCAACTGGAAGCCAGTTGCTAAGTAGCCCGGGTGATGCCATCCATAGGAGTCAGCTTCCTTCGACACAAAAGTAGGCAGGAAATGGATCTGGGTTGAATAGCAAATGGAAAATTACCATCACACACCTCAAATCATCTTAGGAATTAAGCAGAGAACAAATTATCAAAACAATAAAGTGAATATTAATGTTTTTATTTTCTTCCTGACTTCCCAAATCCACTTCCTCCATGGGTTTGAACAGTTGAAATCCTAAACTGCCTATAAATATGAGGGTACTAGCTGCAAGGATTCAACAGAGCACTCCAAACCCAAGCTGCCAGCTGACTGGGCAAAGCTTTTACATTTGCCACTTCTCTTTGCCAGATAATTCTAGGGTTAATCTCCCACCCTCGTTCACACAAATCCAGCTTGTGATATTGACACTTAAGAAACACAGCATTGTTTATATTATGGTGGAGAGCTCATACTATCAGTTTGCACATTAGTGAGACCAGTCATTGCTCTCTTCTATCAGGATCTATTGAGTGGCAGCTGGAGAGATATCTGCTGCTAAAAAGGAAGAAGGAAGGAAGGAAGGAAGGAAGGAAGGAAGGAAGGAAGGAAAGAAAGAAAGAAAGAAAGAAAGAAAGAAAGAAAGAAAGAAAGAAAGAAAGAAAG
>NW_022589764.1:712741-713121 GCF_004348235.1 Phoca vitulina
AAGAAAGAAAGAAAGAAAGAAAGAAAGAAAGAAAGAAAGAAAGAAAGGAGGGAGGGGGAGGGAAGGAAGAAAGGAAGAAAGGAAGAAAGAAAGAAGGAAGGAAGGAAAGAAGGAAGAAAGAAAGAGAAAGAAAGAAAGAAAGAAGGGAGGAAAGGAGGAAGGATGGAAGGAAGGAGGGAAGGAAGGAAGGAAGAAGGAGGAAGAAGGAAGGAAGGGAAGGAAGGAAGGAAAAGAAAGAAAGAAAGAAAGAAAGGAGGGAGGGAAGGAGGAAGGGAGGAAGGAAGGAGGGAAGGAAGGAAGGAAGAAGAAGGAGGAAGAAGGAAGGAAGGAAGAAAAGAAAGAAAGAAAGAAAGAAAGAAAGAAAGAAAGAAAGAAAGAAA
>NW_022589764.1:713131-713293 GCF_004348235.1 Phoca vitulina
AAGAAAGAAAGAAAGAAAGAAAGAAAGAAAGAAAGAAAGAAAGAAAGGAGGGAGGGAGGAAAGGAGGAAGGGAGGAAGGAAAGAGGGAAGGAAGGGAAGGAAGGAAGGAAGGAAGAAGAAAGAAAGAAAGAAAGAAAGAAAGAAAGAAAGAAAGAAAGAAAG
>NW_022589764.1:713303-794473 GCF_004348235.1 Phoca vitulina
AAGAAAGAAAGAAAGAAAGAAAGAAAGAAAGAAAGAAAGAAAGAAAGAAAGAAAGAAAGAAAAAGACTTAGCTGTCTGATGAAATGTTTTAAATGCATAGGGTTCACCTTGGAGTTGACCGCTGTTCAGATTTTATCCATTAATAACACACAGGGCTGCTTCTGTACCGGCCAGGGTTGAGAGGAAAAATAGTACTACTTATAGGTCCTTGCTTTGCCTGAGGGAGGGTATTCTGAATGCAGGTTGTTAGTTCTTGTACACACATGTATATGTATGTATGCACACGGACTTCGTATGCATACAGTGGTACTTTCTGAAAAAAAAAATGTTTTTAATTAAATGACACAGAAGAGGATTTTTCCTTTACAGAATATTTTCTTCCAATAGAACGAATTTTCAGAAAGAAGTTGGTGCCTGTGTCAATGTTTGCCTAAGCCCGTGCTTTACCCTCACACTCAGCAGTATTAGCATCTTCACTCATTTCAAGTTATTTGATAGGATGTTTAGAAATGGTTGGAGAAGGGAAATACTGAAACTGTGATTTTTTTTTTTTTTTTCAGTTTCTGCCCCACTAAACCTTAAGCTGATATTTGACTCTCAAAGAGAGAAATTAGAATTTCTACCAGAAGTCAATATAAATACATCGCCTTGAGCCCTTGGCTAGCATTTATGTTCTTAACTAACTGCCCTAATTATTCCTTCTCACTCTTTTGGGGGACAATTAAAGAAAGATTATTTTTTTAAAAAAAGCCCTTAACTGATTAGGATTCTGTTAAAGGTCAGTCTTCAGATGCAGTCTATGAAGAATTTGGAATCACTTTGCTAAGGAAGGATTCTATGAACAATTCCCTGAACCCTGATGATGGAGTTATCTGAATTGTGTTGTATTATTTTCTCTCTTGCAGTGTACATTGAACAGCCATTTGCTGTGGAGAAGAGTTATTTAAATGTTATTTCAGATGATGAGTCTTTAACGTATGAAAGCCTGTAAAGGATGGGGAATACTTATATGAAGGAGAGAGATGATCAGTGAATTATTTCCTGAAGAGTTTTGTTAAGCAATTACATTTAACGCAAGAAAGGAATGACTTTAGCACTTAGCAAGTGAGACGTTGACTTGCGAATTTTTCTTCATCTCCAAGATTCAACTGTTTCAAGTTGATAAAAAACTGTTCAATCAAGTCATTCTATGCTGAATATTTATCTAAACCAATCGATTGGCTCTAATGATGTCTGAGGTTCAAGTCAAGGAAAGAGTTGCCCTTACACCATCCCTGGAAATAGAATTGATCATCTCAGAGAAGTGATACCAGATACTAAAGCAAATTGTCACGCTTGGATTATCTGTGTTGGATTAAGCATTTTATTTTATAATTACCTACTCTAAAAGGTTAGTCTCAAGCTGAATTGCCCCATTTTTTTTTTTTTTTTTTTTTTTTTTTTACCTAGGATTGTTCGCTGAATTAGCACAGGCTACAAAAAGTTGAGTCTGCAGCCGAAACTGCTGTTGAGTCAAGGCTTAATACTACTTATTCACTAATTAACTAAACCCTGTAAATATACTAAAAGACCATGATGGCTTAGAAATGTTTCTACACAGATGGCATGTTTATTTTTAGATGTTTGTTGTATTTTTTCCTTATAATTTGCCATAGAAGTGACATTGAATTCTTGGCTTTGACACTAACTGCATGACCTTGGGCAAAACACTTCGCCTTTTTAGGTATCAGGTTTTTAAATCTGTATAGTGGAGATAGTAAACACTTTACAGTGCTTATGTGAGGATTGAGAGAGCTAAAATATATTTATTCTTTTTTAAAAGCTTTTGGTAAAATGTCATAGAAGAATATGTTTATGGTGCGAAAGAAAATGATCACACTGAGAAGGAAATAGACTGAGGGCAAAATTTTATTTCTCTAGACAGTCTTCTTTCTATTTAATTATTAATTTCCACCATTCAAAAGGTCACCAAAGGCATAACTGCAACAAAAATATCATTAAAACCATGATATAAGGACAGAGGCCAAGTGGAGAAATGATGAAAATTCAACTTAAATCAAAGAAAGTCAAAGTTATGGGTACTGGAAGACGATGTCCACAGCCCAGCGACAGCGTCCTTATTATAGCACAAAACAAGACGGCGGGAAGAAAAATAGGCTCTAGTTGGAAATTACACCCTCAGCATAACTTGAAGAAAGATGATGCCTAACCTTCAAAATCACTCTGATTAATTAAAAGGAAAGAAAAAAAAGAAAAAGAAAAAAATCAATAAATCCCAGCTGAAGATCTCTCACCCTCCCAGTACAGCCCATCCCAGTGTAAGACCCTGAAGAGAAGGCCCCATGGAATTTTCAGGGTATCCCCCGAAAAGGTGGAGAAATATAGAAGGTGAAATCTAGTGAAGAAGACCAAGTTTGTTCTTAAACTACCCTGGAAAAAGCAAGTCTATCCGAAATCTATAAAAGTATCCAAGTGGATCTCAGCACGAAGCATAGGGAAAAGTTTTCTTTTCTTTTTTTTTTTTTAAAGATTTTATTTTTATTTATTGGACAGAGGGAGACATAGTGAGAGCAGGAACACAAGCGGGGGGAGTGGTAGAGGGAGAAGCAGGCTTCGCGGAGCAGGGAGCCCGATGTGGGACTCGATCCCAGGACCCTGGGACCATGACCTGAGCCGAAGGCAGATGCTTAACAACTGAGCCACCCAGGTGCCCCAGGGAAAGGTTCTCAATGCATGTGTAATTTAAAGTGGCAGGCCCAATTTAACAGGGCAGGCATAATTTACAAGGACAGGTGTGATGGAAAGGGGCCATCTTTGAAATACATAGATCATAGGAGAAAAAAGACAAAAATAAGAGAGAAGCACCCTTTGGCAAGTAAAGAGAAAAAGTATATAGGTGCATGAGGGGTGGTTAATTCAGGGTCCTGAAGGTCAAAAGAGAACTTTAAATGAGAAGCTTACACTCCCCTCCAGCTCCAAAACAGATTTGCAAACAAACAACAAGACTGGCCAACATATCTGGACTTTGCTATGTTGATAGATGAGAATTCTATTAAACTAGGAATCATACAGAACACCTCAATACCAGAAAATTAAACAAATGGAAAGTCAAACCCACACAGAGCTATGATTACAGAAAATCAGGAAACAAAATCTCATACGTATTAAATAATGAGCAGTCCCCCTGGAAACAAACCATCCATGAAACAGAAGACATCTATAAGTTAATATTTCCAACAGAATGAAATAGACCCAAACAAGCAACAAATATCCAAAAAGCTAACTTGAGTCAGGAACTTTAAAATTAAAAAAAAAAAAAAAATCGACCCCCCAAACTGGAAGAAATGAAAAGAAAGTTGATTTAATGCAGGAATAAAAAATGGAAGAGAAAGAATTGTCTCTCAAATGAATAAAACATCGCAAGATGCCTGAAGAATAGACACAAATGGTAAGTTAATAAAGGTCATTAAAGAAAGTCAGGAAAACAGGTAAAAGAATGGAAATTGAAGGGCCAGAGAAAAAACAAAATTTGAGAGAAGCACAAAAGGAATAGTATTTATTAAATCAGAGTCTCTGAAGAAGAAAAATAAAACAATGGAATGGAGCTAATATTTAATTCAAGAAAACTTTCCAGAAGCAGAAAAAAGACTGAAAAATTATTACAAGAATTCAATTGATATATTAAAAAAATCTAAATTTTCTGAATTCAACCAAGAAAAATCATTTTTATAACTTTGACATTTGAAGGACCAATTTATTATACATAAAATCCTTCATTCACTTTTTTTTAACTGCGTTTTTTTTTAAAAACTGAAAGGTTTTGTGTGTGTGTGTGTGTGTGTGTATGTGTGTGTGTGTGTGTTTTAATGATTGTTGTTGATTTAATGTTGTTCTATGATTGTTTTACTTTGTGTGTTCATACAGAAAAGTCTAATGACTGTCTCATTTTCTTGCCTGCATTAGTTATTTGATCTTTTTTGCCTGGAATCCTTGGAGATGTTTTATTTGCCCTTAAAATTTAATAGTTCTAGAAGGATGTTCTTGGAATTGATTATTTTGGGATTTGATAATCTTACTAATCGCATGTGAAAATATATATATATATTAACTGAGTTTATGCAACTAAAAATAATGGCATATTTCTAAAAAATAAATATACTACATTTCAGAATCCATAGACTTAAGGCAGTAATCAGAGGAAAATTTATGATACTAATTAGCATCTCTATTAGAAAAATGAGGGGGTGAAAATAAATGTTTTAAATTCTCAGCTCAAAAGCTAGAACAACAAAATAAATTTTCAAAAAAAGACAGGAAATAAAAATAAAGCAGAAATGGATGAGATAAAGAGTAGAAAAATGATAGATATAATCGACAAATTTAAATTTGGGTTTTAGAAAAATTAACAAAATAGACAAACCAGAGCTAAATTTATCACCAGAAGAGGGACCTCCAAAATAAGAAATAATAAGGGGTAAAGAACCACAAGAACAGAATAAAATTTAAAAGTCCTAAGAGAGTACCTTCTAGATTTCTATGCAAGTTCTATAAAAACCTAGGTAACAATCATTTCTTGAGGAAATACATTTGACTGAAATTGGCCACATTGCAAACAGAAAGCTCAAAAAGACCAATTTCCATTGAAGGAATAGAAAATTCTATTAAGGAAATGTGCTGCCAAAAGCACCCGGCCCGGAGAGCTTCACAGGGATACTATGATAATTTCAGAGACCAGAGATAGTTCTCTAAGTTACTTCAGAGCACAGAAAAAGAAGGAAAACTTCCTAATTTCTTTTATAAAGCGACAGAAAACCAAGATCAATATTTCCTCTGTGTATCAAAGCAAAAATATTAAATAAAATATTGGCACACAGAATACAGTGCCAAATGCAGAAAATATCACACCATGACCAAATGAGATCTGTTCTAGAGACATGGTCAGTGTCCCTCCCCGCGACCTCGCCGACTCGTGATCCCCTCCCTCCTCCTGGCTGGGGCTCCCAGCTACCTACACTTGCTTACCACAGTTTTCAGGCACTTTGGTCAAGAGTCCCTGACTTTATTGGTCACATGACTTTGTAAGGTCACCAAAGGGAAAAAAAAACATGGAAGTTCAGAACACTTTGAGTGAGGGCAAGGCTCAGGAGGACTCAACTTGGTTTTTAAAATGCAGTCCCAAATCACATTTGGAATGGTTCACTCTGCAAAGCTGCAAAATCTTGAGTGTTCTGAAATGATTGGTTAACACGATAATTTTGCTGTGTCTATGCAGACTTGAGAATCTGATGCGGAGATTAAAAATGCTGCAGACAACACTCTGGAAACATTCTTAGAGTAGTCATTTGTCTCATTCCCCTGTGGAAACCTTCACCCCTCTCCTAGCTATGGTTTCTCAGAAACATTTTTTGATGCTGTATCTTAGATCATTTAAATGTAAAATGACTTGTCACCGATGAATAGTGAGTCCTTCTCTTATGTCCTTTTCCCCTTAAGCTTGTTTAGTTCAATGGGCTCAATTATTGAGCACCAAATTTGTGCAGCCCATTGAACTAGACTCTAGACCACTTCCATTTTCCCCTTGATTAAATCATTTACAAAGCTCTATTTCCTTTCTTTGCCTTTTTGTTTAAATTTCAAAATGGTAGGGGCGCCTGGGTGGCTCAGTCGTTAAGCGTCTGCCTTCGGCTCAGGTCGTGATCTCAGGGTCCTGGGATCGAGCCCCGCATCGGGCTCCCTGCTCGGGGGGAAGCCTGCTTCTCCCTCTCCTGCTCCCCTTGCTTGTGTTCCCTCTCTCGCTGTGTCTCTCTCTGTCAAATAAATAAATAAAATCTTTAAAAAAAAATAAATAAAAATAAATAAATAAATAAATAAATAAATTTCAAAATGGTATTACATTTTGTAATAATAATAAAGATGATGATGACTATATAATATATATAATAAATAATATAATATTATTATATAATGTGTATTATATAATATATAATCATAATTATTTATATAAATAATATGTAATCATAATTATCTTTAAACAAAAAAATCTCTATTTAATTTCATAATTCTTCTTTAGGTTTTCTCTTCCTCCACTGGAAGTATAACATTTGATTAAAAGGCCCAGATTTTGTGATGGGATGATTTTTGCTCCTCTTTATTTATAGCAGGTCTGAAGTGAGAAATTTCTTTGAGAATTTCTTGCCAGGAAAATCTTTGTTTCCCTAAGGATTCCAGTGTGCTTTTTTTCATTCTGATGGTGAGAGCTATGTAAATTACTGTGTCACACATTTTTCCCTCACTCCTGAGAAAAAATCAGACTCTTATTTGGTATTTATGTACAACAGAAATACTAATCCGCATGGTGGGAATGTGTCTTAGCTTTTTATTTTTCGTCTTGTTTTATTGGTATTATTCTACTGGGCATGGGTTTTCATATAAGCTGCCTTATGTCCTTTGGAAAGCCATACTGAAAAAGTTAATAAATTATATTTAAAATTAAGATATTTCACATGTGAATGTCACTTAGAATTTGCAAAGGGTAGGAATACACTTTGTGGTCCTACTCATCTATTCTTCTTTTATGTCTTGTGCACTTTTATAGACCTCAACTCCTGTGCTTTATACTTAGTAAGATCTGGAAAAGCAGTATCTTCCTCAGTCAGGATCTTGCACTTAGGAGTAGCAGGAAGACAAGGAGATGACACTCAAGAGCAGATGGGAGGCCACGAGAAGACATGGCACCGATGGAATAATTTCCACTTTCTCTTTAAAAACCCCAACAAGGGGTTGGCAATAACAAATGTGCAGACCCCAGGGTCTTCTTAGACCCAGGATCTTTCTTTATTGTTGAAGTAGAGTCGTTTTATTTTGTTTTTCATTTATTATTTGTTGCAGTGTGGTTAAAGTACAAAGGAGTCTCTGGGGCTCCTGAAGCAGGGAGCTGTGATGACATTGGGTGTGGCTGTGTTGCCTAGAGAGGGAAGAAACGCAGTCAGCATTGCAAGGGCTCTGGTTAATTTCCCAGACGGTGATGGATGGAGAGAACCGGGGTGCCAGCACATGGATTCTTTCCCTCACATATCAGAGTTTGGAGAATGAGGCAAGTTCTCTTGTTTTGAAATATTAAAGAGAATATCCAGAAATCTTTGTAGCATTTCCTGGGTCTGGAAGGTATAAAAATTGGGGGGGGGAGGGATGTGAATGGTATTTACTGCTATCACTAAAATCTTTGTTTCATCCTATTCTTTTTTTTTTTTTATTAAGATTTTACCTATTTATTAGAGAGAAAGAGAGAGAGAACACTAGCAGGGGGAGGGGCAGAGGGAGAGGGAGAAAGCAGACTCCGTGCTGAACAGGGAGCCTGAGCAGGGCTCGATCCCAGAATGCTGGGATCATGACCCCAGCGGAAGGCAGCCACTTAACCTACAGGTGCCCCCGTCTCATCCTATTCTTGAGCAGTACATACCTGCCCTACTGAATGGGAAGAGGCAGAGATAAAAGAACACATGGAAGAAAGATATCACAGGTTAATATTTTAAAACTCATCACGAAGCTATTTGGGCAGAAGATACCACTAGGCATTTTTCTGAAGACCAATGTGTTCTTATAAAACCAGACCTAAAAGATATTAGTGATGACAGTCAAGACTGTTTTGGGGGCACCTGGGTGGCTCAGTCAGTTAAGGATCTGCCTTTGGCTCAGGTCATGATCCCAGGGTCCTGGGATTTAGCCCTGGGTTGGGCTCCCTGCTCAGTGGGAAGGCTGCTTCTCCCTCTCTCTTGCTACCTCTCTCTCAAGTGAATAAATAAAATCTTAAAGAAAAAAAAAAAGACTGTTTCACATGTTTGTTTGCCTGCTAATTTACTTATTTAGCACCTACTATATCCCAGGCATTGTACTAGGTGCTGGAATACATAAATACCAAATATAGTGTTTTCACTTTCAGGAAGCTTCCTCCTATGGGGGAGTCAGCTACTCTACAAAATGATTGTACCTGTATGTGAAAACTATTAAAAGGAAGCATTTTTTCTATTGTAATGAATGTTTTCTTTTAAATGAATCTAATACTACTAGAGTCATTGTCGAATGACATCTTAATTCTAAATATTGAACCTGTTAAAATCAAATAGAAACATTTTTATTTGATGTCACTGTACTATTTGTATATCAGAAATCATAAAGATATCATGGTTCCTATTACCCATCATTCAAAACCTACAAGTTCAATGATATATCTAAGAAACAAATATCATTCTGCAAGTATAATATCACTTTCCCCATAAAAATTCATACACAGACACACTCACACAAACATAGGCATCACTTTATTGTCCTAAATAGCAAACATCCTAGCCTAATCTGTTGATCCTAATCTGTTTACCTGGGAATTCTAACCCACTAGGGTGAGCTATCAGAGAGTTATCTTCCTTAGTGTCTTCCATGGGCTCCCCAGAAGAGTGGCTTGGAGACAGATTAAAACAGGCAACTGGGCCCTGGCACCAAGATTTCAAACCAGGCATCCAACTCTGAAGGCCTGGTGGAGGCCTGGGCTTGCAGGTGTGCTCACCGTGAAGGTACCTGACTCCAGCATGGTATCCTGTGTGATGGGCAGACAGGCACCACTGAGTGGATCCTTGAGAGGTTCTTCAAGTGTCTTCTTACTTGGCTTCTGGTCTAGGTTCCCCTAAAGTGGTGATGAAGCACAGGGCCCAAACACCACCAGGAACACAAACATTAATTTTATTAATTTGTTGCAGTTCAGGAGAATGCACCAGAGGACAATATGATGTTGCCCAGAAAAATAGAATTGGGAAAGATTGATGATAGGACTTGGGCTTGTATAGGAGACTTGGGGGAAAATTTAAGAAAGCAGGGATCTGTTCTGAATGGGGCATTGTCAGGAAGCAGGGGCAATTTGGTCTGGCATATGATTTTTATCTAGGAGGAGTAAAGCGAGGTGTTGCTATTGCTAAAGGAGCAGCAGGGAGGGGAACGTTTGGTCATTGTTGTGGTGGCATAGTGGCCTTTTTATGTCTATGTTGACACTTGATTACAGAGTGGTCTTGAATGTGTGCTGTTCCATCAAGGTCAAGAGGGGATGTGTCTGATCACTCTCTTCTGGGAGATTGTGTTCAGTGGGGAACACCAGTCTGGCTCCATGAGGGCTCAATGGGCAACTCAAAGAGAGGGACCCGACTTCAAAGCACTGTTCCATTAAAGGGAATGAGCAAGGCCACTGTTTGTCAGTCTTGAGTTCTGGAAAGCGCTAGTGGGATGCCGGCCCTCAATTACTCTAGTGGACGTACAATTAATAGCAGTGTTGGCTGGGCATTGCCAGTACTTCATTCATTCATTCTCATTCATTCACTCACGCATTTAAATATTTGTTGCCAACCTATCAGATGGGGATTTACGAACATGAGTATTGATTGCAAACAGAAACTGTGAAGTCAGAGACTAGAGATATGGTATAAAAGCAGCCAGAGAGAATGTGGCAGCCATCCAGAACCATGGACCTGAGCTACCTAGGACTCTCTTGGGTGGGAGCTGGGAGCCCAGTATGGTCTTGTTACCATAATGGTTACACACTTGGTGTTCCCAGTTGGGAAGGTCCCTGGTTGACTGATCGAAAAAGACTCATGGTGGTGGGAATAGAGATCTTCAGAGAAACTCGAATAGACTGAAAGGAAAGAACATGAATGACAGGGCATGGCCCTTCTCAGTGAACAAGCCAGATAAAGAGAGAAAACCAACCATTGAACAGCATGACAAAGATGACAAGAAGCACAGACCCTCTCTCTTCTGATCCTCACTCACATTTGCTGACTCTACATATTCACTAAAAATGCTAGCTAGTTTAATAACTGTTTTAGTAAGAAAAAAAATAACATTTTATGGGACAAGAGAATCCTGAATCAGCCCATAATACCAATGTGAAAACTTGAGCAAAGCAAGTATCGACAAATTCAGAATGGCCATAACCACGTCTTCATTAGCTCCGCATGGTGTTTAGAATGTCTATGAAGTGTTCTTTTTTAAAAAAATTAGAAAGCTGAATTTCTTTGGCAGGAAAGTAGTTGTGAAGTTTTTAAGTAAATGAAACGGGCTCTCTTTGCACTGAAATGTAGAGCTCCCATTTCCTCTCTTTAAATGTTTAAAGGATTTTTTGTCAGTTTCAGCATGAAGAAACATTAAAATTCATCTCAGCCGAAACTCATAGTGGATTTAAAAAAAAAAAAAGACGTTAAATATCAGCAAATGGATCTGATAATCTGCAGAGTATTTCTGCTGTCAAAGAAGGACCGTGGGATAAAAAACACATGTTCTGGATTTGACATCCCTTGGCATCTTGTAAATAGCCTACACGAATCCATACCTTAAAACTGCCAACACCAGCAAAATTGTGCCCAAGTTTCTAGTAAGTTAAGCAAGCAAAGCAGAGAGAGGAAATGTGGCTAGATTGCATATAAAAACCCAAGGACCCCGAAAACTGACCTCAAACTCATTTTACCAAAAGATATTCTCTGCTCTTTTGAAGAATTGTCTTTTTATTTATAAATCAAAGAGCATTTTGTGGTATGTATGTGGTATGAGTAAATAAGAATAGAGAGAATAAACATGTTAGGCAGGGTGAAGGGTAGTTAGGGTAGGTGGGAAGAACTTTCCATGTGAAGTCATACCTGCTGAATAATACAAAATAGACTTTTTCCATTATTAAAGGTTTCTGCCTCAAGAAATATTGAAGTGATCTTTTGGCCTGGATTTCTGATATTTTAACTCCACCTTCCTCAATAGAAAAAAATATACATTTATCAGTGTGTGTTTTCAGATTCAAAACTCAGAAAACTGAGGTCCCATAATGTGTCCAGTTGAGCGAAACTTTTGGTGACTATCACCACACATCTAATTGATGGTTTCCCCCAAAACTCAACGTTTTGAAAAGTTTGTTTCATCAACCATTTTTATTATTAGTTCACTTCTTTTCTTAAATTATTAATCAAGGAAATTGGCAATTATAGCATATTTGCGAATGTCTTATTAGCATATTATATGCTGCCATTGCTTACAATGAGTTGTTATTCCTATCAAAACAAAACAAAACAAAACAAAACAAAAAACCCTCACCTTTTTTTTTAAAGGTTTTTTATTTATCTGATAGACACAGCAAGAGAGGGAACATAAGCAGGGTGGGAGTGAGAGAGGGAGAAGTAGGCTTCCCACTGAGCAGGGAGCCCGATGCGGGGCTCGATCCCAGGACCCTGGGATCAGGACCCGAGCCGAAGGCAGACGCTTAATGACTGAGCCACTCAGGCGCCCCTTTTTTTCTTTTTTTTCTGTTTGAAATTTTATAAGGGTAAATGTGCATCTCAATACATGAAAAATGGTGAGGGCATTTTTTTGAGAATACATTGTACAAGAGATGATTTATAAACATTATTTTATACTAATTCTTATAAGTCTGCAAACTAAGAATTGGAGAAGGTTGAGGTCTGTAAAGGTATACAAATCTCCTATGGCCAAGGAAGTGCAAAGCTGAATTTTGAACACTGATCTGCAAGATGCTAAAATTTCTGTTTTGTTTTGTTTTGTTTTTGTTGTTTTTTTGTTTGTTTGTTTGTTTGTTTGTTTTTTCTCCCCACCACTCCCTGATGCCTTTTTGATAAATAGCTTAGCCGCCCATAGTTTATGGACGACAAAGCTTCTGGGGACTTCAGCTAGGACACATCTGCTTCTCTGACCCTTCTCTCACCCTTCCATACTCTGACAAAAACATGGGTAGATATATCCACTACCACTTCCAGCAATACAAAGAAACACACAATGTTCAAAAATAAAATTACAATAAAGCCACTTTGCAACTTGTGTTTTCTGTTCATCCATAAAGCTCACCTTTTTTGATGGCTGTTTATTATGACACTGAACCATGATTTATTAATATTTCCCTATGGACTGACATTTAGATTCGTTTCTATTTTTTTCATTATTAGAAATGATTCTGCAATAAATAAAACACTTGTTTTTGGGGATTTGCACAAATATTGCTGACCCCTAGCATCCAGAATTTTGGGCATGTGAATCTGCATATCTTAAAATTTGAAAGTCATTGCTAAATGGCCCTTCAAAAAGTCACATCGATTTTTTTTGAAGATTTTATTTATTTATTTGAGAGAGTGAGAAAGCGAATGTGCATGAGCAGGAGGAGGGGCAGAAGGAGAGGGAGATGCAGAGAATCTCAAGTAGATTCCATACTGAACGCAGAACCCAACGTGGGGCTCCATCTCAGGACCCCGAGATCATGACCTGAGCTGAAATCAAGAGTTGAGTGCTTAACTGACTGAGCAACCCAGACGCCTTGAGTCACATTGATTGTTATGAGGACTTACACTGTTGAGGACAGTCTGTTTCCTAGTTCACTTGGAAACCTTGGTATTATCAAACTTTTTACGAACATTGTAGGGAAAAATGCAATTATGTTTTTGTACTGTTTCTATTTTTTTTTTTTACATTTAGTGCTATTTCACAGATTTTTTGCCTACTTATTTTTTTTCTTTAGCATTGTCTGTGTACATCCTTTCTTTATTTTGCTTTTTTATTTGTAGAAACCAATGATGTGATATGGATACTAATGCTTTGTTAACCTGTCTTTGTCTCTAAACTCCATTTAAATGCCTTTTGCTACATAATTAAACAAAAATATGTATAGTCAAATTAGAGGTGGGGCGCCTGGGTGGCTCAGTCAGTTAAGCGTCTGTCTTTGGCTCAGGTCATAATCTCAGGGTCCTGGGATCGAGCCCCACTTCGGGCTCCCTGCTCAGTGGGGAATCTGCTTCTCCTTCTCCCCCTGCCCCTTCTCCAGCTCATGCTCTCTCTCAAATAAATAAATAAAATCTTCAAAAAAAAAAAAATAAGAGGAATAAGAGGTGATGCTCTTCTAAGTACTAGGTCTATGACATATGTTCTATTATTTTCGATGTCGTGTGGTTGACCAAACTGAAGCACCCATAGACCTCCCACTTAGCAAGTTTTCAGGATAGGAACTGGAGTAATCTGACTCTAGGGCCATTAGAGCATGTAGTCCTTCTGTGGATTTTCCCCCATTAATGACTTCTGAGTCGAAGACATTTCAGAGATGGGTTAGTAGAATTATTAAATTCCAAGCTTCCCACAACAAGAGAGAAGGCTTCGGAATGCTTCTCATTTCCCACAAGAGGTTTACGGCAAATGGGTGTGGAGTTTGTTGGCCTTGACTGTAGCTCTGATTTGGCCTTCCTATGACAAAGTCCAAATAGCCAAAGCAGTCATGGGCGAGTGAGTCAGAGTATGTCTTGAGAGCATACACTTGCAATGAGCAATATATTTAAAAGATCCACATACACAAACATGCTCCCCCTCCACACACAGTTACACACTCCCCTGTGACAAGTTGGCAAAGGTGAACATGGCCAGGTGGACATGCAAAGCAACCAGAAACTTCCCAAGCAGAAACCTTGGGCTGCTGGAGAAAATGAGAGGAGGCTGCTCTCAGTTGAAAGGGGATTTGGCTACCATGCTGCAGGCTGCAGAGTTGAGTTGTTTAAGCAGCTTTGCCTACCCTGGGAGCACTTGCTCAGGAGCCTGGGAATGAACTCCCTGACTTGGACTCTGGTTGTTCCTCGAGCTGCCTGACCCCACCCATCCTTGGCATCTTCCTCGGATCTCTGAGGGCCAATGAACTCTCTGCTTAGGTGGCGTCCTCCTGTGTCCCCCATCTTTGCTCCTTCAATTCAAGGTTCATCTCATTTTGCCCAGTCACTCTGCCAGATCCCCTTCCCCCCCCGTTTTGACAATGTCTCCAACCAGAGCTCAGAGGGTCCTGCCAGCATGAACCCCCAGACTGTGCCCCAGCTAGTGCTCCTATCTGGTTAGTCATAGGACTCTGACTCCTTCTTCCCTTCCAAATCCCTCTTTGGAGATGTCCCCCAGAGCCCCAGGGCCACCTGTGTCCTTGTCTTGCTCTCTAATTGCGCAGAAGTTTCTGCTCAGCAGCAAACAGCGACTTTCTCCAATGACACCTGGTTTCCCAAATATTCCCCAATTCTGTGTGATTTCATTCAAGCATATCTATCTGCTGCACCTAATCACAATGTGAAAATTGGAGACAATGGCTTAATGCTGTTCTGTCCTCCAAAGGGACAGATAAGGATTCAACAGGACCCTTCATCAGGTAATGCCTTAACCCCCCAAATGACCAAAATGATGGGAACGGAAACTTTCACTGCAGGTGGGCCCCTCAACATTCGTAAAGTTATCCTGGATAGGTGGGCCACCCCCTCTGACTCTGTGCGGGGCTAGGTCTAAACCTAATATTTATGTAGGTCAAAGGATTTTTTTTTAAATCCCTTTCTCATTTCACAAATTCGAATTGCTCTTCTTTTTTGTGTTTAAGGTGTCTACGCCAGAAAAATGTCCATAATTCTCTGCTCTGCAGAGCTTGTTACACAACTCCCAACACAAAATTTGATATGTGAAAATTGGTTCTTTTTAAATTTTTATTTGTATTTTTTTGGCAGGCTTTTTGAAAGGCCTGTTTCCTGGCACTAAAAGTAGCCAGTCTTGGCGTGAACAGCCCCTGACAATTTCCAGCATATGGTAAGAGAAGACGCTTCTGCCTACCCATCAGGTAAGTGCCATCTTTCTGACTGGAGCAATGATAGATGTCGTGCTTGGAGAGCAATGACTGCTGGGAAAGGTGCCAAGCAGCCAACTGGCCGATACCACTGAGTAGGTCAGAATGTACCAGGCCTCTGGGTGAGGCAGACCTGCTCATTCTCAACCATACTGAGGCCATGCACTGGAAAAAAATGTACACAGAGAAGCTCTGATTGGACTGCAGAGCTGATATTATTATTTGTTTTGCTAATGTAGCTGTAGAGTTTATGGTGGGAATGGTAGTATTTCAGGTGAAATATCCATGCAGAGAGCGTCACTTCAAGCTTTTAGGCAAGAACCGTGTAAGTGGTCCCTCTCATGTATGAAGTGGACTTAGCCATCTTGAAGAAGTGGGACCTAGCAACCAAAATTTCTACTACCCAGTTTATCAAAGCATTTACTTTCAGCATTGACTGTCAGTGTCAGTCATGTGGTCGTTTTGATTTTTCTGGAAACTACTTTGTTGTTGCATTATATATATATATATATATATATATATATATATATATTCAATGTAGAAAAGTGAAATGATCTAAAACTATGAACTACATAAAGAACATTCCAAATACCACTATCTAGAAATAATCATAGGTAATGCTTTAAAAATTGTCTTACAGAATTCTCTCTATTCACATACACAGTATTTTATGAATGAGCTCACGCCATGCATGCTCACTCATAACCTGCATTTTTCAATGAGATATCATGAATATTATTTTTTAAATGTGGCCTCAGAGACCATTGCATATGTGCACAAATATTTACTTAAGCAGTCCTCTAGGGACGACATTTAAGTTGTTTCTAATTTTCTACTATAGCAATGCTGCTGGGAATGTCTTGTTGTACTTATGCAATTATTACGTTAGGAAAAATTCCTAGAAACTGGTTGTCGAGTCAATGGTAGAAACATTTTGCCCTTTGATGTAAATTGCTAAGGTTTCCAAAATAAGTCATAATTTGTATATTCAGCATGTGTATAAAACACTGAATTTTATAAAATGCAGTAATATTTATGAATTAATTTTTATTTGCAATCTGGCAAAAGATAGCAGCTGACAGCTTTCAGGTAACTGGAATAAAAGTGCATGCTAAGGAGATGGATTAGGGGCCCCTTGGATGATGTTGGTGGGGCCCTTCATAAGAAGCTGGCAGAAGTCTTTGCTGAGATTTTTAGGAAGTAAAACTACGAAATCATCAGGATCAGCAACCTCAGCCAGGGCTAATAAGACACAACCCCACTGTTTTGTCTTGTTAGCGTGCTCTCCCACTCTCCCTAAGACCCGTCTCATATTCTCTCTCCTCAGACTTCCCGTTCTTGTCTTTCTTTCTTTCTTCCATTTCTTCTGTGGATGAATTATCTTAAAACTTTACCAAGATAAAATAGAAGCGATCAGAAAAAGACTTTTTTGTTTGCCAACACATTTATGCACAGAAATAGTGATGGATTTGTACATTTTACATGACTTTTTCCTTTTCTATTGCATTGACTAGGACATCTACAGCAATGGTATATCATGTCAGTCAGAATGCATGGACATTAATGGGGATAGTTTTAATATTCCACCTAAGTGTAATACTTGCTTGAGGATTCTGGTGAGCACCTTAGTCTTGTAATTCTTGCCGGAGGCAATATTGCCAACCTCACCCAGGAGACATTTGGCAAAAGATCTGGGAAGGACTGCCACCAGAATCTAGTTGGTACAGGGTGGTAACACTGCTAAATATTTTATAGTTCACAGTACAAACCCTCCAAAACAATTATCTGGACCAAAATATCAACAATCCCAAGGTTGAAAAACCCTGTCCTAGTCCACAGTATGGTTCCGTCTTTAAGGGTGCAGACTTGGGAGACAGACTGCCTGAGTTTGAATCCTGGGTCTGCAACTTACAAGTAGAGGGGTTCAGATTTCAATAAAGCCTGAATTGTGTGTATACGACCTGTCATGGCTTTTGAAGATCCCACCACATGCTACTGACAGTGTAAGTAGAAAATAGCATCTGTTGGGGTGCCTGGTTGGCTCAGTTGGTGAGCATCTGACTCTCGATATCAGCTCAGGTCATGATCTCAGGTTCATGAATTCGAGCCCCGCATCAGGCTCCCCACTCAGTGGGGAGTCTGCTTGGGATTCTCTCTCCCTCTCCCTCTGCCCCCCAACCCTGCTCTCACACATGCACTTGCCCTCTTTCTCTCTCTAATAAATAAATTAATTTAAAAAAAGAAAATAACATATGTAAAATAAGTAATAATTAAGTCAGATCCATTTGTTGTCTGTCTTGCTGCATTTTGGGAAACACTTTTGTAAGGAGTGTGAAATAGATTTGTTCTACGGGCCAAAAACAAAGTCAGGAGGAAATAATTTGAGTCAGGCAAGAAATGGTCAAATCAAACCCGAGTGGAGAATTTCCAGGTGCATACCGCCTGTACTTTTTCTCCTTTTGACTTTAGTCACATCCAAGGTAAATAAGTAATCCTGTGGTTCCATATGCTTCTTGTCGGTCTTCTATGCATTAGCAGCTCTGCCTGGAGGGTACTTTGAAATGACAAAAAAGGAGAAGCTCATTTTCTTATAGGCCAAGTTGAGTTGGTGTGGGATAAGAGCAGCTATACCAAATCACTGCATAGCATACTCTCCCTACACTTAATATTTAAAGAGAGATTGAGAGAGTGTGAGTTGGGGAGGGGGAGGGGCAGAGGGAGAGGGATAGAGAGAATCTTAAGCAATCTCTCTGCTGAGCAGGGAGCCAGACATGGAGCTCGATCTCATGACCCTGAGATCATCACGACCCTGAGATCATGACCTGAGCCAAAACCAAGAGTCTGGCTCATACTCTTAACCAACTGAGCCACCCAGGCACTCCTCTCCCTACACTTAATATAACCTGGAAGGGTTAGAATGATTTCTCCAAGAAGTGAGGTGGTGGGAAGAAGAGTGCCATAGCATCTCTCATATTGTTTCCTTTTCTCTCATATCCCTCATCCTTTGAGCTATGTTGTGGAAGAGTTCCTTTGGTTTTTTGCCCACTGAAAATTGCTCTTCAGCTATGTGTAGTCTGTTTATGCCATACATTAAACTTCTCATTGATTAGACTTAATTTCTTTATTTTGACGATCGTTATTTTTCCTGTTATCTTTTTTATCCAGTTCTGTTGCGAAATAATTGTCATACATCACTGTATCCATTTAAGGTGTAAAGCATGGTGGTTTGATTTGCATACGTATTGTGAAATGCTTGCCACAATAGGTCCAGCTAACATCCATCTTCTCATTTACATACAATAAAGACAAGAAAGAAAAAGAGAAAAAGTAAAAGAAATGTTTTCATGTGATGATAGCTCATACAATTCACTCTCATCAACTTTTCTATATATCATACAACAGTGTTAGTTACAGTCATTCAGTTGTACATTACACCCTTAGTACTAATTTATCTTATGACCTAGAAGTTTGTACCTTTTGACCACCTTCATCCAATTCCCTCTTCCCTCACCTCTGCATCTGGTAACCATGAGTCTGATCATCTTTTCTATGAATTTGTTTTTTTTTGATTCCAAATATAAGTAAGATTTTATAGTATTTTTCTTTCTATGTCTGACTTATGTCACTTAGCATATTGCCTTCAGGGTCCATCCTTATTCTCACAAATGGTAGGATTTCCTCATTTTTTTATGGCTGAATAATATCTCATTGTATATATAATATATATGTATATATATATATTTTAAAAAATCTATTTATTTATTTATTTATTTATTTATTTATCCATTCATCCATCAGTGGGTACTTAGGTAGTTTCATTATTGTAAATAATGCTGGAATAAACATGGGGATGCAGATATCTTTTTGAGTTAGCATTTTTGTTTCCTTTAGGTATATTCCCAGAAGTGGATTTGCTGGATTATATGGTAGTTGTATTTTTAATTTCTTGAGTATCCTATATATTGTTTTCCATAGTGGCTGTAGCAATTTACAATCCCACCAACAGTGCATAAGGGCTCCCTTCCCTCCACCTCCATGCCAGCATTTGTTTTCTCTGGTCTTTTTAATGAGGGCCATTCTAACAGGTGTGAGGTGATATCTCATTGTGGTTTTAATTTGCATTTCCCTAATGACTAGTGATGCTGAGCGTCTTTTCATGTACCTATTACCCTTTTGTAGATCTTCTTTGGAGAAATGTCTATTCAAGTATTATTAGTTTGATGTAGCCCCACTTGTTTATTTTATTTTTAATTTTTTTCCCACTTGTTTATTTTTAATTTTGTTGCTTATGCTTTAGGCGTCATTTTCAAACAATCATTGCCAAGACCCATGTCAAGGACCTTTATTCCTATGTTTTGTTTGTTTTTTTCTTCCCCAGGAGTTTCATGACTTCAGGTGTTCCATTTAAGTCTTTCATCCATTTTTGTGAGTGGTGTAAGATATGGGTCCAAATTCCTTCTTTTACATATGAATATCTGATATTCCCAGCACCACTTATTGAAGAGTGGGCTACTTTTCATTGAGTATTCTTGGCTTCCTTGTCAAATATTAGTTGACTGTATATGTTTGGCTTTATTTGTGGGCTCCTGATTCTGTTATATTGGTCTATTCATCTGTTTTTATACCTGAATTATACTGTTCTGATGACTACAGTGTTACGGTAGAGCTCAAAATCAGGAAGTGTGATGCCTCCTGCTTTGTTTTTCTTTCTCAGGATTTATTTGGCTATTTGGGGTCTTTTGTGGTTCCATATAAATTCTAGGAGTGTTTTCTTCTACATCTATAAAAAATGCCATTGGATTTTCAAAAGGTCTTGCAATGAATTTATAAATGGCTTTTGATTATATTGACATTTTAACAATATTAACTCTTCTAATCCATGAACATGGGATACCTTTGTACTAATTTATGTCTTTGATTTCTTTCATCAATGTCTTGCAGTTTTCTGAGTAGATAGTTTTCAGCTCAGTTTGTGTTTCTGGGTATATCTGCTGGTAGTGTCCCTGGGCAAGTGGAACCTGCTATTATGGCCTATTTTGGGGTGAGGCTACTGTTTGAGTCCTGAGGACAGGGATGAAGGGGTATGCTACTTGCTAAGAACTGTTAGAAGACTGCTGGCTTGGTTTCCTACACAAGTGAGGCTGTAAGATGGGCTCTGTGTTTGCCTGGGTTTTCTAGTCTGGCTTACTAGCTGGGACCAGGTACTATATTCAGTGATAGATGGGGTTATGAATTAGCTTCCCTATGTGGCAGGGCAGAAGGACCAGGACCAGGGCCTATACAACTTGTTGCCTGGGGACACAAATCAGTACAGAATGTAAACTGAATTCCCTGGTCAGGTGAGACCACCAGTTTTGCTCTGCAGATAAGGGAAGCCATGGGCTGTTTCATTGTTTAAGTGCCACTGTAAGTAAGGCTGTTGAGTGGGCTATGTAACTTATCTTGTGCTCTGGTTAGGTTCCCTAGTTTGACAGGCTGAAAGCTGTATTCAGTGATGAGCAGGTCTATGAATTGGAATTCCTATCTAGGTGCAGCAGGAGATAGTGCAGCAGCTGGTAAAGCTCTTTGTTTGTTGTTTTAATGCAAGCTAACCTGCACCTCAAGTTCCCTGATTAAGCAGGGCCACTGGCTTTGTTCTGCAAATTATAGGCTATGCCCATTTGCCTCCTGGCTCAAGTTTCCCTGAGGCACAGCTGGCCTGCTGGTCAGATGGGGCCAAAAGACACTCTCCACAGTGGATGGAGCTATGTTTCAGACTCCTTGCTGAGGTAGAAAGAGAAGGGTCTGCTTTAGGCTGCTCTCAATTTCCCAAACAGGCTCTCTGGATAGGAGTGGATGAGAGCTACCCTTAGCCTTGACTATGAATTAATCCTCCAGCCTGTCCATAGCAGAGAAATGTTTTACACCTGGCATTGGCTTTGCCCTGGGGACTATCAGCTCTGCCTCAGACCAGCACTCCCACCAGGTTTTGCCCTACTCTGGACACCCCAGCCACAATGGCTTTCCTCAGCTTTTCAGATTCACTGAACTCTTTTTTGCTGCGAGGACTTTAAATATTCTGTTCCCTGGGGCGCCTGGGTGGCTGAGTTGGTTAAGTGTCTGTGCCCGACTCTTGGTTTCCACTCAGGTCATGATCTCATGGGTCCTGAGACTGAGCCCTGCATTGGGCTCCGTGCTCAGTGGGGAGTGTGCTGGAGATTCTCTCCCTCTGCCCTTCCTCCCCCTGACTATCTCTCTTTCTCTAAAAATAAATAAATAAATTTTTTTAGGAATAAATAAATAAATAAAATAAAATATTCTGTTCCCTTTTTCTCCCCTTCCCAGGCTGGCTATCTCTTATTTCTTCTTCATGTCTAAGGTTTTAATGTCTTTTCCTCTGATGAAACTTCCTGAATTCTTTGCTTGAAGTCATTCTCTCATTACTATATTATTAGCACCCTTTGTTTTCCTGCTTATAATTTACAATAAGGTGAAAAAATCGTACATAGTGAGTGATGTCTCTCTTGTCCTTGCAGGTAGCGCTATTAGGGTGCGACTGAGCTTCATCTTAAATTATAGGCTATGCCCATTTGCCTGCTGGCTCAAGTTTCACTGAGGCACAGCTGGCCTGCTGGTCAGATGGGGCCAAAAAACACTCTCCACAGTGGATGGAGCTATGTTTCAGACTCCTTGCTGAGGTAGAAAGAGAAGGGTCCTTGCTCAGGTCTGATCCCATTTCATTCAATCCCTTCATTCAATCTCCCTAGAAATGCATTCCTGGCTGTTTTTCCTCTCCAGATCTTGCAGAACGGTGTTTTTCTATTGTGTAGAGTACTTAACGCTTGCATTTGGCTACCAAACCCAACCAAATTAACAAGGAAGAGTTTCCTTTTGCTCTCTGCCATCTTCAGGAAAGGGATCATTTAGGAAACACTTTTAGGACAGCACACTACACTGTACCTTTTGTCTGGAGGAGGCAGCATGCTCGGGGAACTGGAACCAAGCCGTCCCCAGGTCCTAGCACTTACTGCCACCTTGGGGGCATGCAGCTAGCAGGAGAAAGGAATCTGTTTTTGAAGGCCCCTTCCCTGATTGGCCTTTCTGCAGATCTCATCAGCAGACACATCAATTAGTGCCCATTAGAAGGGTGTTTGGGGTTTTTCATTTATTTCATTTTCCTGATGTGGATACCAGGCTTGGAAAGAGTGGACTTAAAAAGCAAATGTGTTTCAGGAAAAGACACATGGCGGGGGACACAGCTGCTTTCCAGATGCCACAGAGCGAGACTACTGCGGGCCTTAATGAGGACTCTACCGAGGAGACCCTCTCCACAAAGGAAGGGCTGTGAGGTGGAGCTGCAAACTGCCATTGAACCCAGAAGTCCCTGGGCACACTGGCTATGCAGGTCACCCTGCTAGAGATGCCTGTCACTTCTTAGGGACTCCAGGTTCCTCCATAGCCTATTTTAAGAAGCAGTAGATACATTATAAAGCTGGGGTGGTTACAAATTGTTAAACTACTTACCGTTTTTGGATATGGTGAGATAGGCTGATCTGAGTGAGTTTCCTGAATGGGGTTCCATCTGCCTTATGGGTCTTGTGGGAAAGTAGGTGAGAACAATGGGTACTTTTACGTTCTTTAATGCATACCTGCTCCCCTGCTTCTTCATCTGTAGTCTTTTAAGGACAACTCGTCCTTTGTCTTAAATAATTTCTATGTTGTCTGAAATAGCACTATGGGGATGTAGACTAAAAATCAAGGATCTCCATGGTTTGGAGTCAGAAGATTGGGTTCCAGTCCCAACCATCTCAATTCCTAGCTAGGTGACCTTGGGCTAATCACTAACCAATGTGAGCCTCAGATTCTGTAACAGTGGACCAGAGAGGATTATGCCTGTCCTGCTTATACCATACAGCCGTGTCTACTAGCCGTGTCTATGCACTGAACATCTGCGCGCCTCCCCCACATTTCATGTGTTGTAATCCTAACCCTCAACGTGATGGTATTAAGAGGTGGGGTCTTTGGAGGTGCTTAGGTCATGAATGACACTGGTGCCCTTATGAAAGTGACCTCAGATGTCCCTTGCCCTTTCTGTCACATAAGCACACAGCCAAAGATGGTGCTGTATAAACCAGGAAGCTCTCCCAAATACTGAATCTGCTGGTGCCTTGATCTTAGACTTGCCAGCCTCCAGAAGTGTGAGAAATAAGTTTCTGTTGTTTTCAAGACATCCAGGCTATGGTATTTTTCTTATAGCAACACAAACAGACTAAGAAACTGGATATTATATGTGAAAATTCTCTATAAATCTAAAAAAATTATGGATATAAGGCTTCTTAAAGTAAAGTAACTGACTACCAAAAGCTCTATTTAAAGCAGTTCAAATAAAAAGAGAGAGAGAGAAATACAAACAAATATCCTTCATGAATATAGATGCAAAAATTCTTAATGAAATGTTAGTAAATATATATACCCTCGAGAGGCATAATAACTGAGTTACACTGAATTGTAAAAAACTGATGATGATGGGCGCCTGGGTGGCTCAGTTCGTTAAGCGACTGCCTTCAGCTCAGGTCATGACCCCAGGGTCCTGGGATCGAGTCCCACATTGGGGTCCCTGCTCAGCAGGGAGCCTGCTTCTCCCTCTCCCTCTGCCTGCCACTCCCCCTGCTTGTGCTCTCTCTCTGTCAAATAAAGAAATAAAATCTTAAAAAAAAAAAAACTGATGGTGAATTATGACTATTGGTGTCATGCACTCAGAAGAGAGGCCCACAGGTGCAGCTGGTAAGAGGGAGTGAGGTACCAGGAAGTGGAATATAGCCCTGGAAAAGAAAATGTAGCTACAGGACATGGATCGCCTAGTGGGCGGTTTTGCCTCTGAAGGGTCCTGATGTTAAGTTTTAACACTCAGTTTGGAATTATTACCTACATTTGAATTACTGCTTTGCTTTATTCACTTATTCACTCATTCCCCAGCAAGTTTTATTAAATTGGTTTTATATTGGTACTAATGTGGTCGGTGATCTAGGAGATCTAGAAATGTGCAAACCAACCTTCTGACTTTGAGGAGTTTATGATCTAACAGGGAAGAAAAGCAAAGTTAGAAAAATGGGTGTAATTCACCAAGGTGGTGAGATGGAGAGGAACATTCTTTACATTGTAGATTTCAGGGACGTAGCTTTCAAAATCTACCTTGAAGGTAGGTCTGGTTTTGGGAAATGAGGATGGACTGTTAAGGGTTTTCCAGGCAGAGGGAATAGCATGCGTATGACCTTAATGATCCGGCTTGCAATCAGGCCTCCGATTGGGCATTTACCCTCTCTGTTCATCAGGTCTTCGGAGCTCATCTGAGAAAACCCACCTTCCTGCTGCCTCAGAGGATCTTCTCCTTCTCCAGGAGCAGCCAGGACTGCAACCAAGGTCAGCTCCTCTGGCCTGTGCTCCTGAGAGTGAGATTGTCTCCCCACCCTCCCACCCCCAACTTCTCTCTTTTCACTAGTAAGGGGTAACCTAAACCCAGGTGTTTTCACTTCAGAGACTCCAATAGCCACCATACGCTCAGCACTTGGAAGGTAACAAATTTGCTATGTCACAATTGATAATCAACTCTAGTAAAAGAATGTCCAAATCAATTGAGATTTAGCAAGGGCAAACCGGCTGGACGCAGGCAGGCTCCCAGCTAGAGCTGGCTGGGCTTGATAAATTTGCCCTTATTATGGCTATTGATGTTTAAATTTCTTCAGGGATGTTGGTACATGGGTGCCTGGTGGTGACAGAGGTACGGTGACCTCCTTCGATCCTTAATCTACACCTGTTAGTTGGCTCCCTGGTTGCCTCTGAGTATACTCAGGCTTAAAGGTTAACAAAAGAAAAACAGGCCAAGTTTACGTGATGGCAGCAGTGGATCAATGCAAGTAAATAACCTTCTCTGTCTTATTTCCCCAAGCATTATTGATCCAAGTTCTTTGTTCTTTGTCATGTTTCTGTCTTCTTTTCCCAGGGGACATTCAACGATCAGCTCGTATTGGACATGTTAACTGGCGCATTATGACAGCTACCATTTTGTCACTCAATGTGGTGAGATATATATAATATAATAATATAATATAATATAATATAATATAATATAATATAATATAAAATTATTTTCCTTTGGTGTTTTCTAAGCTGTAGACTGGTAAGCAAGCGAATCTCCAACATACATTTTCTTTGCTCCAATTTCTTTTCCTTCTATAGCAATCAGGTAAATTCTGTGAGCCTCTATCATATGAATAGGTGCATTAATTTGTTTCAAATACCAGTTGAAATGCAGAATGATCTGAACCTTTAAAACTGAAGGCACTAATCTGCTGAAGCTTGCAGTGTATTCCAGGTGAGTAGTGCATGTTGAGATCTGATCTGACCCCCAGCACTTATGTTTCTTTAGAAACTGGGTTCTTTTCTTTCATTTCCCTGGTAGTTTATAAAGGCTATTTTTCATCTTTCCTTTCTTATCTCTGTGGAATGCTAAGGGATGTTAGAGTGATAGCCCTGGCCATCCTGAACTCTGTCTTTTCTTCAGTAGGATTCTGCTGGTACCCAAATAAGATTTGTGCTAATGTGGTGAGTGCTAATTTGAACACATATAACTTTCCTACTAAATTCCTTGGTTTTTTATTTATATGTATATGATGGATGGGTATCAATTGCAAAATAGAATTTTCCACCTAATTAAAAGAAAAAGTTCTACAGAAGCAGAAGAGCTCTTTGCTAAAACCCATTATACTTTAAGACACATTTGTCTAATTAAAAAAAAAAGCTTTCATTTTCAGTTATCAAATAAATAAAGCTAGGTGAATGATAAAATCATGACAGTCAGTGAGTGTTGTGCTCCTTTCTGTGGGTCCCCTCAGTGGTAACATATGGCTTAATTCTGAAAAAAATACTTGAAAGAACTTAAGACATTTTCATGCTTGGCATCCTGGGAGGTAAGCCCACTACTTCTAAGTTAAGATGAACCATGAGAGACTATGGACTCTGAAAAACAAACTGAGGGTTCTAGAGGGGAGGGGTGGGAGGATGGGTTAGCCTGGTGATGGGTATTAAAGAGGGCATGTTCTGCATGGAGCACTGGGTGTTATACGCAAACAATGAATCATGGAACACTACATCAAAAACCAATGATGTAATGTATGGTGATTAACATAACATAATTAAAAAAATGGAAAAAAAACTAATTTGAATGGAACAAAAAATAGAACCCCATATTTGTAATTGTTGCCCTTGAACTGAACATTTATCATGTCAAACAGAACAAAACCAATGCTAGTTATTTTCAAAGAAAAAGTGCTTTGTTAATAACTAGATATTGCCAATATTTCCTCTATAGGTAACTTAAAAAATTAAGTCCATATGATTATCCAAAGTCTCTAGGGTCAAATGGCGTAAAATCTTGTTCCTTAAATTATTTGACCATACTTCACTCAGAGATGTATGTAAATTGTATGCTTCTCTCTTGCATTTGCCAATCATTAAAATGCACCATGTATATAATTAATACCATTGTAAACTCCCTTGTCTCCCAGTTTCCAATTTGGTATTCTGTTTAATCCACTAAAGAGTCACCTTTTAAGTGATGTGTTAATGCAATATGAAAGCTCATTTCTCTCATTTCTCTACATGCAGAAATCACTGCAGGCATTGCTGGAGAATGTGAAATTGGTTATCATTAACGTTTAGAGCTTTTCATCCTTGGTGTGCTTTGCAAACACTAATTAATGAATCCTTCTAGGAGACTCACACCAAATGGAGTTGTTAATGTTCTAGTCAACAGATAAGAACCCTTGGCTTTTGGCCACTTATTTAACCTACCTCACTATTCCAGAGATAGCTAGCAGGACAGGTAATAAACCCAGGACCCTAGGCTCTCGCTTTTATGTATGGTGTACTGAGATGCTCTCTGAAATGGCAAATGTGTATTTCTCTTGGATGCTCTCATCTTAGAGCATCCCCTCTTGTCTTTTTTATCGTTAAGTACGCCATCTTTCTGTTTCACGTAACCGTGGCACCAATGCACCATTATGAGCGTTTTGTTTGCATATGTTATTCAGAAGATTACACCATATATTCTAGAGATAATTTTGAAATTAGCCCTTATTTTTTATTTTTTAGTTTTTTCCAACCCCTGGCCCTCCTACAAATGTCAATGTGGTTTTAAGAAAACGTGGCCCAACTTTGAAAGAAATAAAAATGCATTCAACTGAAAGTATTTCAACCTTTGGATTTCTGCCAAATAACCTCTCATTTTCTATCCCCCAAGCTGTTGTTGGAAGTTAAAGGAGAAAAAAGGACTATTTTCGTAGCTTTAAAGTATTTGGTTTTATAGGAAAAGTCTGTTTGGGAATTGTTTCTCCCCCAAAATGAGAATTTTGTCAGTTTATGCCATACTCTGAAAGAGCCAAAACTTTTCCAAAAATGGCATTGAAAGACTCCTTTACTGTAAAGAATGAAAACATAACCATTTACCATTTTTATAATTTATTACAAATTTACATTTTGCTACAAGACTTCTAATTTATTTGTTTTCTATCCTTTTCAAGATTACCTTTCGGGCGCCTGGGTGGCTCAGTTGGTTAAGCGACTGCCTTCGGCTCAGGTCATGATCCTGGAGTCCCGGGATCGAGTCCCGCATCGGACTCCCTGCTCAGCGGGGAGTCTGCTTCTCCCTCTGATCCTCCCCCCTCTCATGCTCTCTCTCTCTCTGTCTCATTCTCTCTCTCAAATAAATAAATAAAATCTTAAAAAAAAAAAAAAAAAAGATTACCTTTCTTTTTTTTTTTCCCTTGGGAATTCATTTTATTTTATTTATTTTTTATTTTTTTAAATTCAATTAGCCAACATATAGAACATCATCAGTTTCAGATGTAGAGTTCAGTAAGTCATCAGTTGTATGTAACATCCAGTGCTCATCACATCACGTGTCCTCCTTAATGCCTGTCACCCAATTACCCCATACCCCCACCAACCTCCCCTCTAGTAACCCTCAGTTTCTTTCCCCTAGTTAAGCATCTCTCATGGTTTGTCTCCCTCTCTGATTTCTTCCCATTCCATTTTCCCTCCCGTCCCCTATGATCCTCTGTGCTGTTTCTTATATGCCTCAACGAGTGAAACCATATGATACATGTCTTTCTCTGATTGACTTATTTCACTCAGCATAATACCCTCCAGTTCCATCCACATTGATGTAAATTGTAAGATTTCATCCTTTCTGATGGCTGAGTAATATTCCATTGTAGATATTTACCACATCTTCTTTATCAATTCATCTGTTGATGGTCATCTCAGCTCTTTCCATAGTTTGGCTATTGTGGACATTTCTGCTATAAATGCTGGGGAGCAGGTGCCCCTTTGGATCACTACATTTGTATCTTTGAGATAAATACCCCAAACTAGGTAAATACCTACTAGTTCAATTGCTGGGTCGTAGGGTAGCTTCTTGAGATATACCTTTCTTATGAGTTTCAATGTTAAAATAAGATTTGTGCTAATGTAAATCTTAATGTAATGTATCATAAAATTGTTAGATATTCCCAGGGTTTACCCCAGTCAAGAAACAGATCCACAGGGCGCCTGGGTGGCTCAGTTGGTTAAGCAACTGCCTTCGGCTCAGGTCATGATCCTGGAGTCCTGGGATCGAGTCCCACGTCGGGCTCCCCACTCAGCTCTGACCCTCCCCTCTCTCATTCTCTCTCTGTCTCTCAAATAAATAAATAAATAAAATCTTTAAAAAAAAAAGAAAGAAAGAAAAGAAACAGATCCACAGAAGCTTTGCTTGGGGATCATAATAGTGTCAGAAATTATAGACACTTAAATAACATCACTTACCCAGAGAAATTGGAATATTTATAATACACAAAATGTTTAATTTCCCCAAGATATTGCAGTACATTTGTTATGTACTTACATATGCCACAATAGGGTATGCATGCTAAATAACTATTTCTAATACATGCAACATTGGTCAGAACCTCTGGGTTCTCTCTACCAGTTTTCTAATGGAAGGCCAAGCCAGGGAATCTTATAATGATAAGATGTTCTGCTTTATGCAAGTTAGAGCACATACAACTATTATAACTGTACTCCCATAGAAAGAGAATCTACAAAAACCAGAGGTGTCATTGATTAGAACCACATAAGCATGATACCATAATTCATAGGATGCATGTTAGATGATAACTATCATGAACATTCACACCTTATTATCAGTGTACATCATTTAGTGCCCTTCTTTTCCGCACATTAAAGACCACTGTGAGCCCATTTACTATTTGTTTATATCAAGCGTGTCTCTGAAATGATTGTGAACTGCATGACAACAGACGCTGTGTCTTGATCAGTTTTATATTTCCTATGCCTAGCCCTATCTGCACATAGAAAATGTTTCATAAAAGTGTGTATGAAGACTGATACTCACAGCTGCCAGTATTAAATAATTATACTGCTTTATCACTTATTGACAGTCACTACTAATGGTATCTGGAATACCAGGAATATACTAGGCCACTGGGCCACATTAGAAAGGGCCTGGAATCATAATACTTGAGCATTTGTGGCAACTCCAGGCATAAGTGAAGCACTGGCCAGATTTGCACGTCGCTGCTAAAATTTGCCTCGGTCCTTGGAGAGATTTCAGATTCGGCTTGCCCAGGACTGAAAACCAATGCTCAATTTTGCCTTATTTTATTTTGCATTTTGTTATGTAGCTGGGGAATGGATATGATTAAGTAAAATCGAAGGCGTTTGGTTTTACCTTAAGACTCATTCTTTGTTATCGCTTCTCGGCCTTTTGGCTAAGATCAAGTGAAGACTCATTCTTTGTTTCTGGATGGTGGTCATGTAGGTTAATTTAACTGTTGTCAGCTGCAGACTTAAACAGCAGACATGACCAGTAAGAACAGGTTAGCTAGGGCTATCATAACAAATACCCCTGAAATACCCATGGTTTAAAGGATAACAGTGTTTAATATCTCACTTTCATGCTACCTGCCCAATTTAGGTCAGGATGGCAGGGTGACTGGATTCTGCTTATCACAGTCATGAAGGGCCCCTAGCTGCTGGGAGTCACCATCTTGACTATTGTTGTCATCCCAAAGTGAAAGACAGAACTCGGGGGGATCTTGCATTGGCCGTTAGATATTACAGCACACTTATTTCTTCACACAGCTCATTGGCCTGAACTAGACAGATGGCCCCACCTCACCCACACAATGGGCAAGAACTATAACCTCACCATGTTCCTGGAAGAGAAATAACTAGAAATAGTTGACAAACAGTTCAAATGACCACCAGACTTACTTTAGCAGACACACATCTGTATGCTTGCCCATATTCCCTGAGCTGTCTCCACCAGTGGACTAACCACTCACTCATTCTGGAAGTAGCAGGCCCTCCTCCCCAATCTCGACACCACAACAGGCAAAGAGCCACAAGTTGGGGCACCCATATGCTCCTGCCATGGTCAGACTGCATGCAGAGTGGGGAGTCTGTAATCCCTAGAAGCCACAGAAGGGAAATGATGTTGCTGATCAGAAATGTGCTGGGGGGTTAACTCCCACCATGGAGTCAATTTAGGTCAATGACAGAGAGAAAATTTCCCTTTCCTATCTTGCAAAAACTACTCTGAGATTTTACCTTGGAGTGTTACAAGCCCGCTGAGTCAAGTGCTGTACTTCACAGTGGCTCATCACCAAGCATCAGCTGGCATCAGACGGTCTCACTTTGAATCACCTCACATTGGCTCTTGCCTTATGTTTCTTTTCCTCATCTTCATCAACTTGGGCTTGCACTTCCTAAGTAAAGTATTAACACTTTAAGCTTTGCATTAGGCTCTGTTTTTCTCAAAAACTTGGGTTGGGCTATCTAATAAATTTGCTTCAGGTTCTGTTTGTATACAGTATCATAATCAAAGCCTGATCCAGTTAACGTGGTTTCAACATGGAATCTGACCAGGTCATATTTATTTAGTAGGTGACCTCTAGTGGACCTCAAAAGTGCCAACCTAATATTTTTGGTCATTTTCATATTTGACAGCTTAAGGAGTAGACGTATTTAATTATATCAATAATTGATGCGATCATGAGTAAAATTTTAAAAAATTGCCTTGGTACTAGTGACACTTTGGGGTGGATGATTCTTTGTTGTGGGAGACTGCTGTGTACATCATCATAAAATCTTTAGCTGCATCCCTGGGCTCTACCCACTAAATACCAATAGCAGCTCCAGTTGTGATAATGAATGTCTCTAGACCTTGTCAAATATTCCCTGAAGGGCAAAATCAGTCCTAGTTGAGAACCATGAATAGAAACCATTTGGTAGCTGAAACTTTCAACAGTAATTACTTTTTAAGCCACAGTGTAAAGATACTGAGTTGATCTTTCATATTATTACACTTAATATGAGAATACTATTTATATAAATATGGATTGTCTAACAACTTCTATAGCATATTTTCCCCAACAACTTAAATACTAGTAATATGAAAACAAAGAGCAATATCATTCTAAATTAGTGAAGATGTGAACTCTAAGAGTTACATAGAGGGGTAGAAAGATAATAGATAGATGATAGATAGATAGATAGATAATAGATGGATGATAGATGGAAAGAAAGAAAGAAAGAAAAGAAAGAAAGAAAGAAAGAAAGAAAGAAAGAAAGAAAGAAAGAAAAAAGAAAGAAAGAAAGAAAGAAAGAAAGAAAGAAAGAAAGAAAAAGAAAGAAAGAAAAGAAAAAGACTTATAATACACTAAGATTATTTCTAGACAGATACTATATTAAATATACTTTAAGAGCAGATGATATCCCTTCAGTGCATAGTCACTATATTTTTATGCACATAAATAATGCTAAATTTTTGAAAATTATTTGTTCTATTCAATACCTTATAATGTAGCCCTGAGATCTTGTTGGGGTAATGTTTTTTTTCCCTGTTGGGAACTTTTTCTCCTAGGTAATGAAGAACAGCATAGCTTGTTCAAATTGTCATGAAATTCAAATGAAGAAGTCTAAATTAATGAGGTTTTCCTATGCTTGAACATATGCCAGAGACTGATATCAGATCATCTGCAGACTCTGAACCAATGGCAATTATACTTGTATCTTCAGTGGTGTCAACCTGAATTAAAAATTCGCTAGCTTTATTAAGAATGCCCCTAACAGACTTCTTAATTAATTTAGAGATACAATCAAATAATGTAGTTCACTGCAGCTTCTAAAATGATAATGTAGAAACACCATTCTACCTTTTCTTAATTTATTATAAATTCAAGCTTCCCTAAAGTAGAATATAATAATTGCTCAATATAAGTTAGATTCAGGGGGAAAAACTCATGTTATTGTTTCTTTGTTTAATGTATTGCTAATTCCTATATCCCATAATAATAATTTCTTTACTGTTAAATTTAATTACACTAATCAATTGCATAATCTATGTGTTCTACCTTGTCTTCTTCCATAGTCAGACGATGTTATGGGTTTCATTAAACTGATTCACTTGCTTGAGTCACTTTTTCCATGCACATGATCCCTAGCTAAAAATAGCTTTAGCTAAAGATATGTAAGTGCATAATAATGTAGATGTATATAAGATCGAAAAATGTGTGTAAGATGTCTGAAAGTATGTTTTCTCCATAATTAATAGTGTCTCTGAGTGGTGGGATTCAAAATTTTTTTTAATTATTCTTTTTACTTTATTGCTTGAATTATTTATAATAACTATCTACTATTTTCCACCAAACTTTGTAAAATATTCTTCAAAGCATTGCTTAGTGATTATCAGAACATTTTCAGTAAATAATTTTTCAAAAATGCTATTTATTTTTATTTTATTATGTTATGTTAATCACCATACATTACATCATTAGTTTTGATGTAGTTTTCCATGATTCATTGTTTGCATATAACACCCAGTGCTCCATTCAATACGTGCCCTCTTTAATACCCATCACCAGGCTAACCTATGCCCCCCTCTAGAACTCTCAGTTTGTTTCTCAGAGTCCATAGTCTCTCATGGTTCATCTCCCCCTCCAATTTCCCCCCCCTTCATTTTTCCCTTCCTACTATCTTCTTTTATCAGATAAAGGGCTAGTATCCAAAATCTATAAAGAACTTATCAAACTCAACACCCAAAGAACAAAGAATCCAATCAAGAAATGGACAGAAGACATGAACAGACATTATTCCAAAGAAGACATCCAAATGGCCAACAGACACATGAAAAAGTGCTCAACATCGCTCAGCATCAGGGAAATCCAAATCAAAACCTCAATGAGATACCACCTCACACCAGTCAGAATGGCTAAAATTAATAAGTCAGGAAACGACAGATGTTGGCGGGGATGCAGAGAAAGGGGAACCCTCCTACACTGTTGGTGGGAATGCAAGCTGGTGCAGCCACTCTGGAAAACAGTATGGAGGTTCCTCAAAAAGTTGAAAATAGAGCTACCATATGACCCAGCAATTGCACTACTGGGTATTTACCCCAAAGATACAAATGCAGGGATCCGAAGGGGTATGTGCACCCCGATGTTTATAGCAGCAATGTCCACAATAGCCAAACTATGGAAAGAGCCAAGATGTCCATGGACAGATGAATGGATAAAGAAGATGTATACACACACACACACACACACACACACACACACACACACACACAATGGAATATTATGCAGCCATCAAAAAACCCCCACAAAATCTTGCCATTTGCAACTACATGGATGGAACTAAAGGGTATATACATTTAATTTTTTCAAAATATCCTTTCAGAAGTGAAAGATGGTGCTTTATATTTGAAATTATACAGGGTGGCTGGGTGGTGCAGTTGGTTAAGTATCTGGACCCTTGGTTTCAGCTTGGGTCATGATCTCAAGGTTGGGAGATCGAGCCCTTCATCAGGTTCTGCGCACTCAGTGTGGATTCTGCTTTTAAACTCATGTCTCCCATTAAACTAAGATTTCTCAACATGGGACACATTCTGCAGACCCATGTTCTGGGATCTATAAGATCCCTCTTTCTCTGCCCCTCCGCCCCATTCTCTCTCTCTCTGTCTCTCTCTTTCTCTATCTCAAATAAATAAATAAATATTTTTTAAAAAAGGAAAGTACTATGCATGAGTAATTTTTTCTCATGCTTTTATTTAAATTTGAAATTTTGCTAGTTAAACCAAAAAAAATCTAGGACTTAAAAAAATGTAGTACTGCTATTTTCCAATAGTTTTAATGTGACATTTTGATCTTCATATTTTTATTTTGTTGCAAGCGTATTACTTCATTTCAACGAGATTAATTTGTTATATATATATACATATACAAACACATTTTGTGAATAGCAGCAATGATGTCATGAATTCTTTATGGATATTTTGTAATTATATAGCTATAATTCATTTTAAAATAAACATTGTATATATTAATTACATAATATATGATTACAACATAAAATATATACTATATATAAAATATAAATATACATAAATAAAATACACATATGTACTGTATCTAATTATATATAATATATAATATATATAATATATAAAATAATCCTTTCTTTAATTAATTATTCTCTCTTTATATATATATACATACACAGATGAGAATACATTAAGGAAGTCAATCCTCAAAGGACGTAGTATCGATTTAAATCATCTTTTTTTTATAATATTACTTAGATACATACAAATATAAAACAAAGTACAAAATCATTATCCTTGTAATTGCTTTATAACTAAAAATTCTAAGCAATTCTAAGTGCATTAAATGAATGGAAAACCACAAGGCCAGTAAAATTCAATACGGTATTATTTATAATATGGTGGATGATTTTATTTTGCTAAAACCAAAGAGTTGAGGTATGTAGTAGAAATACGTAGTCTCAGGTATGGTTATACATTAAATTCGTGTCTGTATGTCAATTTCAGTGTTATCATTACCGATTTTGTATGTCATATAATGATATATGTACTGTATATAAAACAATTGCTCTAAGACTGTTTGCTACTCTGGGATTATTGAAACTCAAACTTTATCAAAACGTTACACATAAGCAATGCCCATTTTAATGAATCATTTGCTATATATGTAAGACTTTCTTGTTCATTTAATGTTGGTGGTACCGCCTTATTGATAACTGCATTAAATAGGCATCTAATTCAATTGTTGCTGCAACTGAGAATAGAAAAATTCTGCACTGTCTTTTTAGCATCACACCTACTGCTAATGAAATGGAGCATGCTGTTTCCCATAAAACTATGATCCACTCAATACGTCTGTCTCCAACGTAAATGTGGCATTCATCCTTAACACACTTTTGTTTAAACAATAAAGTCAGATGCAATTTAGCTTTTATTTCAATTTAATACATCAAAAACAAAAAATGCAAATTACAGCACTGAATTTGAGTGACAGAACTTAGTTTACAGACGGTCCAGAATATGTTCATGTTGCTTTGTTTCTAGAACCATTAAAAAATTAAAAAGTTAATGTAGAGGATTATAGATCCCAGAACATGGGTCTGCAGAATGTGTCCCATGTTGAGAAATCTTAGTTTAATGGGAGACATGAGTTTAAAACTCAACTTTCCATTGATTACTTCAAAATTTTTACTGAGGGCCTCTTAGGTCCTAAGAAAGCGTTAGGTGCTGGTTGAGTGGAACAGACTTGTTCCAAGCCTTCTTGGAATAGGAATTAATGTAACAGGAGGAAAGTTAGACTCTTTCACTTACCCTGTGACTTGAACAAGCTATTATGTAAACTCTCAGAGCCTCAGCTTGGTTGGCCAAACAATGAGGGTAGTACCTACTCTCAGCATCAGATGATAGTCCTTTAAAGTTTAAGGCACTGGACAAAAGGAAAACATTATCAGTCACGCTTACTTAGGCCAAGTTAAATCATATTCAAGATAACTACTGGTAAAGCCATTTACAAACTAGTTCAACCTCCACCACAGTACAACCATTACAGTTAGCACTATTAATAATTTGAAAGTTTTTGTTCCCATTGAAACTAGCCTGTTTGAACTCTCACTCCCAAATAATGATTGCAATGACATTGGCATGCTCGTTATTGAAATCAGTCCTGTCTGGAGTGTGACATGGCAATGGGCTAGCAGCTGTCTGAGGCACTACAAAAGGATGGGGATGATAACAGAAGAGCAAATGCTTTAGCGGAAATTTCAAGAAACTTTTCAAGAGAGGTAGCATGTGGTTTCCTAGCTTGGAGCGCCACCAGGATTATTAGAATTGCCAACCCTCCTGCACTGGTGGAATAGAGCCTGGGTGCTGTAATGATCATCTTGACTTCCATCTGAAAGACATCACGTCTCACAAGCCAAGGGTCGAATGCTTGCATCAGAACACATGAGGAATTAGCGAGGTAGTAAATCATTGCAACACTTTCTGCAAGACAGGGTTTGCTCTGGTTTGCTTTTGGTGTAGAAAAGAAAGCATTTGAAGAGCTTGAACTGCTAATGCCCTGAGCTTACCTTTACTCCAAAGCCACTTTCCCTACCATTAGTAGACTTGTGCTTAGAGAGTGATAACTACTTTTAATATTAGTTTAAGAAAAATATAATTACAAAGGTAAATCTGCTGATGGGGCAATCAAATTATATCTTTCGTGTGTACGTGTGTGTGTGTTTAACCAGATACTCCAAATGATGACCACTGTTCTAGCACAATGTTCAGCACATAGTAGGTCCACAATAAATATTTGATGACTGTGTGAAATAAACTCTTCTAATATCCAAAAAAATCAAAAGATGAATTTTAAGACTACCCATGTCTCAAATTGCCTGCAATCAGTTTTTGGATCAATGTAATGTTTACATAAATAATTTTAAATAATATCTATTTTTAATTTTTAAATCAATTATGTTACTTTCTGAGTTTGAAAGTAAAATAAGCTTTCACTGGAAAAAAATTTAAAAATACACAAAATCATAACTGGATTAGTAACAGTAGTTGGTTTATCCATTAATAACACTATAGGATTAACACTTGGATGCCTTTCCTAATTTTAATGCATGTATATAATTTAAATTGCACATGTGTTTGCAGCAGTATTACAATGTTGTCATTGATTGCATTAGGCTATCTTGCTATTGTTGCTTCCTGATGTTACCAAAATTGCAATCTACTCTTACTGAGAAATAAGGGAAATATTGTCCACAATAAGTCCAGATATAGCATCAAGCAAATGTATTAAATTAAATTAAATGTTTAATATAAAAGCACATTAGCATGTTATGTCTTTAAGAAAAGTCTACTAAGCCAATTTAGTTTTGGGTCAACACAATTCATCAAGAAAGGGCATACAGGACTAAAAATGCTATAAAATGGTTTCTCCCCCCCCCCCCTTAGTATAAGATATTGCTCATTTATGTCCTTTTTATTCATTCTCATTCTTCTGGCTCTGCAGCATAAAGCAGAGATGCCTGGAAACCTTATTTAAAATTTTGGGAAAAGAAGTGCAGGAAAGTGTAAAGATATTAATGTGTTTCATTAATTGTAGAGAGTATAACCTCATTTACTCAACTGCCCTGGGGACATTGTTGCTGCTTTAAATGGAGAGCAACTGGTAAATTGGGAACCAAGAGTCTTAATGCTTAAAACAGAGCTTCTAGTTCAGAGACAGAAAGTCATGTTCCAAAGAAATCAGAGTCTCTGCTTTGCCCATTTAAAGCTGAACAAAATGCGGTGCAGCTGAAAAATGCAAGGGAACAAGAAACAGCTGTGAAATCCTGGAAAAAAAAGAATCTGAGTAAAAGTGGAATTTTCGATAACTGCATCAGCATTATCTTTCCCAGTGGTGATTGCCAAAACTGTGTTTGTTTATAGTTACTTGAAGATAAAGAACTAACTTTGAGCTGAGGGAGAAATATTATATTTCCCTGAGAAATAAAAGTGTTTGAGATTCTCTTGCAAAGTCTGGAAATTGTGCCAGACGGGCCTGCCTGTGGGGTATTTCCTGCCTCATTTCGCAGTCTTGAGGGCTCATGATAGGCTCCAGAAAAACAGCAATATTAAATTGTGCTATTAATTTGGGAAAAGTTCAGGGGTGGGGATGATATCCTCAAATGCAGTTTGCCGAAGTAGACTTGAGCCTGAAAAGTAGACTATCTTTTTCAGGCTGAGATTCTTCAGAGCAGCGTTTGGGGGAAAAACGGTTTGGGGGAAATATTGATGACCCATGGTCTGTGAGCCTGTAATTCATTCCCTCGTGAGTCGTGAAGTTCCCACCAGGTTCTGTGAAATTATTTTATAGAGCTGTAAATAAAGACGAAGTCAAACTCTTTCATACTGTGTACAAGATCCTCCATGCTCCGGCATTGGCTCTGAAAACCTTCTTTGCCTTCCTCAGCATCTTTCCCATGAGCCAGTAATTCTGACGGGGTGGTTTACTTCTGAACCATGCTATCTGAATGTGCAGATGGTCTAGAGCTTGGGGATTCCTGCCCCTAGCACAGAGCTCTGCATTCGGCGGGCACCGATGCATGTTTATCCCTTGAACATCCAGGCCACCACACGCAACTGTGAAATGCTCCTTGTCAACACATATACAGCCCCTGTGGATAAAAACGGTCTCTTGCCCCCTTTTGGAAATGTTTCATAGTACCTAATTTGCTTTCATACAGCTTATGTGTACTAAGAATTTTTCCTTCCCCATAATATTCAAAGGAGACAGTCTAACAATATGGAAGAAAAAAAAAAACCACCTAGGGTGTGCAATCAAGCTTCAGATGAAAGAGATTCAAGCACTTCTTGGGATCTCCTATTAAAAGCCCTGTACAGTGTTTGATAACAATGAGTAGGAAATAATTCCTTCCTTTAAGGAGCTGACAAGAGATGGCAAGACATAGACATGCCCACTACAGTTGATTTTTATCAGATAGATTGTGGTAGTTATTGTGGAACCCTGAGGAAGAGTGATGGGTTCTGACACAAAGATGTGGCCATGAATTGTGACCTTCAAGAACAGGTGGATTTGATAGGTGGCGTCAAAGGACAGGGAGTATCAGGAGGAAGAGAGGAAGTAGGCAAAGATCCAGAAGTGCTAGAGGGTATTTGTAACTAAACACAAGGAGAGTTGGGGAGATAAAGAATGTCAGGAAAAAATGCTGAAGGAGTGGACAATGAGCCTTCATTTTTCCGGGAGAGTTTTTGGGATATCGCAAGGATGCGGTAACTCCTACTGATCCTGAGGAGGCAAAGCTGGCAGAACCCGCCTTTTTGTGATGCTGTCTGGGCCAGAAGTGGCAGGGTTGTGGCTGCTACTGAACAAGAACCCAGGACCACAGAGCTCTGTGGGACTGCTGGGCAGTCAGCCTGGACCTGGTGTCCACCCTCACCTGGGAAAAACAGAGCGGCTGCCCTGTGATCATACATAACTTACCACAAGTCTATGGACAGTTGATTCATCTAGAGAACGATTGAATGTCACAGGGAGAGGAAAACAAGATACACAAGAAATGTGCAAATTAATAAGCTTACATTCTAGATGGGAGAGATGTAACATCAAAACAAAGAACAGTTTGTTTGTTTCATGGGCACAGAGCTAATGAACATTTACTGAGCACAGGTATGGAGCCAGGAAGTAGAAACTCAAAGTTCAATATAGCACTTGCCTTTAAGGATCTCCAGGTCCACTGGGGAAAGATGTGTATAGAAACAAATTGCAAGGGGCACCTGGGTGACTCAGTCGATTAAGTGTCTGCCTTCAGCTCAGGTCATGATCCCAGGGTCCTGGGATCAAGTCCCTCGTCAGGCTTCCTGCTCAGCGGGGAGTTTGCTTCTCCCTCTCTTTCTGTTCCCCCCCAACCCCCACTTGTGCACATGCTCTCTCTCTCTCTCTCAAATAAATAAAATATATATATTTTAAAAAGAAACAAATTGCAATTTAATAGGACAGGGATTTTCAAAGACTTTTGTTTCAGGACCCCTTTACACCCTTAAAAATTACTGAGGATCCTCAAAGATGTTTTGTTTATATGGATTATATCTGTCAATATTTCTAATATTAGGAATTAAAAGGAAAAAAATTAAAATATTCATTTATGAAATTTATTTTTAAATGACAGTACTTATCATATGTTACATCAGAGTGATGATATCATCCCATCTCATGTAGCCTCTGGAAAACTCCACTGTACAGTTGTGAGGAAATTAGAGTGAAAAAGGCGAATCCCATTTTAGTATTTTTATGAAAATACTACTGACTTCACAGATCCCCAAAAAGATGTGGGGAACTCTTGACAGCTTCTTGGACCACAGTTTGAAAGTCATTATAATAGGACAAGAGCTCTAATAGGAAAAAAAAATTGGTATACTGTCCCTGGACCCCAAATTATGGAACTGTTTATACAGTTTGAAATACATGAATTAATAAGAAATGTTACAGGTTCCAGCCCCATATCATCTCATTTAGCATTCAAACAACCATATCAGGTGTAATTTAATACCTGCATTTTACAGATGGGAAGCCTCTGGAGGTTTATAAATACATTGGTCAGAGATAAACAGCAAGTTAGTGGCAGATCTGGAAACCAAACCAGGCCCGTCTTACCCCAGATCCACAACCACGATCCTATCCAGCAGATCAGTGTATAATTAAATAGCAACATCCAATTCTTGATTAGTCCTTATTATTTGCAAGTCCCTGGGCTAAGCTTTTTATGTCCACTATTTGTTCCATTTAATTCTTACAACTTTAGAATGTAGTGCTATTGTTATCCCCATTTTATATATGGGTGGTTCTGGGGTAGAGGTCAAGTAACAGGTCTGAAGTTATAAAATTAGAGAGTAGTAGAGCTAACATAAGTATCCAGATCTTTCTGATGACAAAACTAAATTCTTGCACTAAAACTCTGGCTCCTAGAAGAGTAACTATCCTTTTTTTTTTTTTTTTTTTAAGATTTTATTTCTTTATTTTGAGGGAGAGAGAGAGCGTGTGAGCTGGGGGAGGAGCAGAGGAGGGTGAAGAAGGGAAAAGAATAACAAGCAGACTCCCAGCCCAGCCCGGAGCCCAATGTGGGGCTCGATCCCACGACCCTGAGATCATGACCTGAGCCGAAACCAAGAGTCAGATGCTTAACCGACTGAGCCACCCAGGCGCCCCAAGAAGAGTAACTATCCTAATAAAATAATAGCTAAGATGCATCAAGTGCAAAGCCCTTTCTATGTTAAAAAAACTATTTAATTCAACTGAGGATTGCTGGACTGGTGGGGGGTGGGAGGGATGGGGTGGCTGCGTGATAGACATTGGGGAGGGTATGTGCTATGGTGAACACTGAATTGTGCAAGACTGTTGACTCACAGATCTGTACCTCTGAAACAAATAATACATTATATGTTAAAAAAAGAAGAAGAAGAAGATAGCAGGAGGGGAAGAATGAAGGGGGGGAAATTGGAGGGGGAGACGAACCATGAGAGACTATGGACTCTGAAAAACAAACTAAGGGTTCTAGAGGGGAGGGGGGTGGGGGGATGGGTTAGCCTGGTGATGGGTATTAAAGAGGGCACGTTCTGCATGGAGCACTGGGTGTTATATGCAAACAGTGAATCATGGAACACTACATCAAAAACTAATGATGTAATGTATGGTGATTAACATAACATAATAACAAAAAAAAAAAGAAAAAAAAACTATTTAATCCTCAGAAGAACACACCAGTTTTCTATGTTTATTCCTATTTTGTAGATGTGTCCTTGTTGAAGATTCAAAATGCCAGAGAATCAAAGTAGTAAGAGATCTGGATGGCATATAAGAATGAAAAAGAAAAGGAATAAAATGACAGAGAAGCCATGGGTCAGGAAGAGACCATACATAGGCCAGGTATCAGGTAAAGGTTGGGCTGGAAATGGGATCCACAGGACTGATCTCTGTACTGGAGGAAACAGCTCGGGGTTTGAAAAGAACTATGACCCTAATATTTAAAAAATCAATATTCTTTGTGTCATTCAAAAACTGGTCCAATTTCTTCCCGGCCCTATTCTTTCCTTTCTTCTGCACTCAATTTGACTACAAAGTTGATTTCTCTGCCCATAGCTCTAACCAAGGAGGATGCCTCAGTTTCTGCTCCCAGTGGCGAAATGTCACCATGGTCGGCTATCTGCAATGCAAATCGCCAGGCTTTGGCATCCAAGATTGATGTCCCCATAAGAATGTACTTAGTTGCTGAGCTGGAGCTGAGTGGAAGCGACACAGCTCTCTTCCCAGCCTCGAGTGCTTGTCAGGGGTAACAAAGCAGGGCTGAGGGAGATATGAGCCATGTACCCTTTTGGCACCATTCATTAACAGCACATGGTATTAATGCATCTAAATCTGGTTGGGGCCACCAAGTCTGGGCTGAGGGCAGATGGCATACCCGAGCTGGGACAGAGGGCAAGGGGACTTTCCACAAACTATTCTGGAGACTGGTGAGAAGGTGCAGAGCCCCGTGAGGCAGAGCACCTGTCTGGGTCAGACTCTGATTTACATTCCCAGCGTTTCTGGGCAGCTCAGGGTGGTGTCTGGTGGTCTCCGGGCAAGGACCAGAGTTCCCCTGGAAGCCAATCCTGACTGCTGAGATCCAGCCAGCGCAGGGAAGGCAGGGACTTTGAAATTGGGCCAGGCCCTTTAGGTGCAAGAGATTCACAAGAAAGCCTGGAAATGATCTGGGGGAAAAAAAAAAAAAATTAAAAATCCATCTGAAACTCATCTTTTCCTTTATATGGTAGTTGTTGCAGTTTGGGGAAAAAACAATGCTTTCATTTAATCCATTGCTGTCTGTGGAGAGTTTGATTTGCTGGCAGTGTTGTGGGAGGAGGAAACTTCTTCCAGGGCCCTGGAGATCACAGTTGTGCAACCATGTCTTGGCTCATTTTCTAGTGAGTGTTTCCTTAGAAGAATGTTTCTAAGTACCGCAGGAGAAAGAAAACATACACCGGTGTGAAATAAAATAGAACCACGTATCTCCTTTGGTAATTATAAATTACAGGATTGATATAGAAAACAAGGTATTGGTAGAAAAAAAATAACTTCTTTGGGGAGTTACCAAATATCTAAAGATCTAGAGGTAATGGCTGTTAACATTTTGTGTATGGCTTTCTAAATACATACACACACGCACAGAGCTTATAATATAGCACGGAAATGCTGTAATTGCAAAAAGCAGGATATAACAATTTTCTTTTTTTTTAAGATTTTATTTATTTATTTGAGGGAGACAGAACAAGAGAGAGAGAGAGAGAGATCACGAGAGGGGTGAGGAGTAGAGGGAGAAGCAGACTCCCCGTTGTGCAGGAAGCCCGACGCGGGGCTCGATCCCGGGGTTCTGGGATCATGACCTGAACTGAAGGCAGATGCTTAGGGACTGAGCCACCCAGGGGTCCCTCTAACAATTTTCTATCATCACTTTTATCAGATGCTGAGCATCAGATTGTACATGGGCACCATGATCAAGCTTACTAGGCCCTGCCCCCAGAGCTGTGCACTTAGATTTGTTTTGCTATTAAAAAATACAATAAATATCACTGTGCTTTTATCGGTTAAATAAAACCGATAAAACCAGGCATTTCTCTGGTTAAACGTTTCTATTGCAAATAGAAATTTGGGGTGATAATTTTTGACTCTTATTTTCTGTTGGTCTTTCTCTTTTGTCCTCCTAGCCCCCAGGTTCCTTAAATAAAATGACTAGGAAGAACTGTTCCTTTTTGGTCAACTTAAAGTTACAACATTTCTAACATTCAAATTCAGGCCACCTCGGGAGCATGCAGAAGTAAAAGGATGAGGTCAATAATGAGATCCTGGTGTTGCTTTTTTTTCCTCCTACCATTTGCAGGTTGAGTTTCCATATCCATTAGTGCATGTACTACTGTGTGTGAATATGTTATCTCAGAAACTCATTTATAAATTGGCCACTTGGACTTGGGAAAGTGTTTTTCCATATAAATAATATAAAAATATATGTGTAAGTCTCCCAAGAAAGTGAAACAAAGCTTACAGAACACTGGCAATAATGATATTTAACATTATTGAGCACCTTCTATATGGCAAGCAATTTATATACATCATCACTCATCTGTAAAGCCCCTAAATTAGATAGTATGGAGTTGTTTTTTTTTTTTAATTTTATCATCATAAGTATATTTACTTTCTCAATTTCATGATGTATTAGAGGATATAAAATATTTTGAAATTTGCTATGCTGTTAATTTCCATTCTTTTATACTCCTACAGCACTAAAAATAAAAGGGAGGGAGATTATACGGGAAATAGTCTTTATTTACCAAGAGAGTTAGTATTTGAGGTAGGAAGTGATCCTGTGAAGATTCTAAAGAGGCCCCCTGAAATACTTTCAAGGGCATTACTGAGAGCGAAGGCCAAGGGTAATCCTAATCCTTCACTATGTCGAATTTTCTTTTTACAATTTATGAAACTTTATTCCTTAATTGAACAATTAACATAAGGTCTACTGCTTATTGCCTGCCTGTGATAGTGAGTGCACTTTCAGAGACACATGGATTTAAGGCAGACTCTCTTCTTTCAATCAAGAAAAATACTCTTGGGGCACCTGGGTGGCTCAGTCTATTAAGCCGCTGACTCTTGATTTCAACTCAGATCATGATCTCATGGGTTGTGGAATAGACCCCCTCAATGGACTCTGCTCTCAGCTCAGAGTCTGCTTGAAGATTCTCTCCCCCTGCCCCTCCCCCACTCACACGTGCACTCTCTCTCTCTGTCTCTCGCTCTCTCTCTAAAATAAATAAATAAATAAAATCTTTAAAAAAAGAAAAGAAAAAGATTCTTATGTAATAAAACTATACAGTGGTAGTTAGTTTACAGTCAACTCCCATTAATATTTCATAATTTTTGTGAGTTTATAAACACACATGTATTTAATTAATAATGGCTCTCTCTCCACCCAAAATTGCTTCTCTTGTTCTCTTGATTTCTTTTATTTTTGTTTCTCCTATTCCCTCCCAGTGTTCCACCCCACCTCCTTCTTTGCCTCCTTTCTTTGGTTTCAGGTCTCCGGGTGCCTCCGCCAGGTATTGGCCTCCCTCTCTCATCTGACGTGAACTCTTGGTACAGTAGGAGAGTAGAGGAGAGAGGACAGGAGCATACATCCTGCTGAGGGCCTAAGTCCATGCTCTCGAATGTACCAGGACTTCTAAATGACTTCTAAGCTTTGTAGAAGCCTCTTCTCTGATTATATAGGGTTAGTATTGTTTTTAAGTGATTTAAAAAAAATCGTAAACATATGCATATCTACATTAAACACTTCATTTCATCTTAAACCATGGAAACTACACAATGAATGAAGGACATAAACCACATCTAAATATATTATCAAAGATTTTCAGTTTCATGTTTTTTAAAATGGTGCAATAACATACAGAGCTTGCCAAGCATAAGGGCAGAGTCTTTCTTTGTTTTTGCTATTATTTCCCAATAGTTTCATCACCCATGCTGAGTTCCCAAGAAATAGCTTTGATAATTATTATAAACTGCATGTTTGTTCTCCTCCCCATACATATGTTGAACCCTTAATGGGATGGTATGTGGAGGTGGGGCCTTCGGAAGATGATTAGGTATAGATGAGGTCATGAGAGTCCAACCTTGGTGATGAGATTAGGGTCCTTATAAGAGGGGGAAAGGCATAGAGCTTGTTCTCTCCTGGCCATGCACAGTCACTATAAGAAGAAAGCCATCTGCAAACCAGGAAGAGGGCTCTCATCTGGAACCCAATTGGTCAGCACCTCGACCTTGGACTTCTCAGCCTCCAGAACTGTGAAGAATAAATATTTGTTGTTTAAGGCTTCCAGTCTGTGGTGCTTTTGCCAGAGCAGCCTGAGATGACTAAGACAATGATTGTCCATCTTTTTTCCAAAACTATCAACTTAGTTTTCATAGTAGCAGCAACTCATACTCATGTTTCATCCATTTATACATTCATTAAAATATGTGCTTGCAATTATGATACACCTAGAATACACAGATTTCAAGCAAACACAACTGAATTTTGGTCAGCGTAATATTCAAGGAAGATATTCTTCCCAATTTTGCTGTTGAGCAGAAGTGTGTTGGCCCACTAAGTAGTCTCCTCTGCCCGGAAACATAGGTGCATAGGGAGAAGTGTCTGATATTCTGCAACTCACTTGGAGTCTGGTTCAAATCATCTCCTCCTTTGATTTTGGAGGTGCCAGAGAAGGGAAGGTTCTGTTCTCAGAGGAAGAACGATTGAGAAAGGGAATTACTAAATCCTTCCATATGAGGTAACATACATCCTCACCTATTCTCAGTAGAAGCAGGTGTGTATCCAATGGGAGATGAAAAAGGGTAGGGAGGATCCATGAGACTGGGGCATGGAGAGACCAGGAATAAAAGGTGGACTTGTCAATCTCCAATGGCTGTCCAGGTGGAACATAAACCTTTAGTAAATGGGGGTAAGGGGAATCACCAATAGAAGGAGGTATTGACAAGTACCTTGTCACCTCATAAGGAATGGGTTGGGTGGAGCCAGTCCTGCCATGATGGAGGTCTGAGAACTCCTATAATAAAATCTTTATCACAAAGTGAGAGAAGAACTCAAGTGGGCCCAGAAAATGCTCAATGACTAGAGGAGAATGAGGGCAGTGAAGAAAAAGCTGACTTTATAAGACCACATAATGAATGATTGTGATGAGTTAGCTTGAGTATCCTGACTTTGGAGCCCATTAATTTCCTTTAATACTCATTAACAATGTAATAATACTCAAATTGCTATTACTTGCCAGTTAGGATTCTTTAAATCAAGATGCTATTTAATAATTTTAATAATTACCATTCCTGTTATTAATTGATGGATCTGAACCTTGCAGACTTTTAATAACCCAACACAAATAGCCTGAAATACCAACCAAGGTCCCTGACCCCAGACCCCTTGCTAGGAACCACTATTATACTTAGTACTGTCCGTATGAACATGTACATTGAAGGTTCTGGTTTTTGTTTTTAACTCTTAATTTGGATGGTAGGAGGAATAGAGGCATTTGGGGAACAGAAAATTTGAGGGAAGTTCCCCTGGTTGTCCCTTGGTATACAGCCAAAGGCATTCCCCTTTTGCCTGGCAGAGAGAGTGGATTCTAAATTCCTCTCCACTCTCTCTGTGGTCTCTATTAGAGATTCCGACAGTTACTAGATAAAGTTAAAGACTCATGTAGTGATCTTCACACTAATTGGACTGTAATGTATAGCCTTGGTCAAGCACATCTTTCCCAGCACTTCTCTCCGCAGACGGCAATCAAGCCATTTACAGAAGATGCATTGGCTGCCAAGACCCTAGAGCAAACTTAAGCTGCACTGGCCTTTTAGTGGAAAACACAATTAATTTTTATACTGAAGGGCAATTAAGACCGGGGTTAAAATAAAAATCTTTTGGAACATAGAATGTCAAAGATTAGATGGGAAATGTTTTTCCCACCTATATTTCAGAAGCCCATGAGCATACCAACTTCTGGTTACTCCAAGTCAAGTTGCCAAATTTCTGTTTCATTTCAGTAAATGTGAATTGAAATAAATAGCTGTGTTAGCTGTGTTGCTATTCTGAAAGGAGATCACTTACATCAACTCTTTTACCAGCAGTAGCTCTGAAAACCACATGTGTGCCTGGACACCTGTTACATTCATACATTTGTAGAAACAACTACACAGATTTTTTAAACACATGCACACATCCGTGGATAACACACCATGTGTTACAAGTTGCTCCAGCTAATTTCAGCTCAGAGAAAATCTTCCTAGAAAAAAAAAAAAATGTTTTTGTTTAAATAAAAGGACACACCAAAAGCAGGGAGAAGACACTTCTTTTACACATCATTTAGAGAAGCAGAGATTTAGTAATTGCATGATTAATTGGATGGAAAAAATGTAATAGTGGAGAAAGCCTAGGGGTGGATTTGGGGGGATGTGCATTAAAGCTACATCAGGTCACTTACTTATAAGTTTTCTAACTACCAATCATTCAATTAGACTCTCTGACTCTACTGGGTCCTGCGGATTTCCTTTTCAGTGAATTTTCTGTTCACACTTGTTTCCCATTTTTTAAAAAATGGATATATATTTTCTTAACAGCTTATAGAAGGTTTTATAAAATGTATATTCTGGACACTAATTTTTGATTGAGTGCATACATGGTATGTACCTTTTCCCAGGCTGGTTGTCTGATTACATCAATATATGATTAGAATGTGTGTAATTTTGATAGAAATGTACCCTGGTCCCATCCATTTGAGCTGGATATTTCATATGCTATAATGCAGAAATGTTATGAGATACACATGAGGGTGTTCCCTACAGCATTGTTTGTAATAAGAGCTAATTCTTGCCAAGGACTTATTATTTCCCAAGAACACTTTTAAGCTTTTCATTTGTATTATGTAATTTCATCTTCAAAATGACTCTCTGTGGCATGTACTATTGTTATATCCATATAAGTAAACCAAGGCACAGCAGTTAAATGATTTCCCCAAAATAACAGAGGAAATAGAAGTAACCCAATATGGATCAGAGCCCAGGAATTCTGGCTTTAGAGCCCACATTCATAGCCAATATGCCAAACTGTCATCAGTATAGGACTGAATACATAGATTGTAGTTGATTAAATGAAATATCCATTCTGTTAAATGGTGGATTTGCATATATCAGCATAGGTAGATGTCAAAATGATAATACAAAAGAGAAGGAAAACTAGCTTCAGAAAGAAATATATAAAAGTAAAATATCATTAAAAGAGGATATAAACTATTATATAGATATAGATATATGCACATACATATTTTGTTTATGCATTCATATGCAAAAATATGCAAATATGACTAGCATTAACACATGTCAACCACAAAAGAGAGGCAACCTCTTTAGAAGGGGAAAATGAAAGACAATAAATGTATTTCTTTCCTCAAAAAAATAATAAATCTGAAGCAAATATGGCAAAATATTACATCTGTTAAATCTGGGAAGTGGGTACAAGGATAGCCAGTATATTATTTTCTCTACTTTCATGTTTAAAATGTTTCATAAATCAAAATTTTAAAGGACACAAAGAGGTAATATGTGAGGGTCCTTTGTAAAAGCTATCATGATATATGAATGGAACTAATTTATGTTATAATCATCAAAAGTGACATGAATGTTCTTGATTTCCAAATGGCTGAGCAAAGACTTCTGAAAATTCACTTCCCTATACAAGCAATATGAACTGTAGAAATTAATTAAAGCCTCGCAACAATTCAAGAAATATTTATTCAAAAAATAACTGAATTTTAATTAAAAATTTTTTGTTTAACTTGCCGTAATCCCATCACTCTCTCCCGAGCAACAAGATAGCTTTGAAAAGCAATAGTCTCACAAATGTAATAGTTGTGAAATCAAATAGTCCAGTAGGCAATAGAGGAGCCAAAACATTTTGGAAGTCCCTAAAAGCCCTAGAGAACTGTTTGCAGGTTTCTGAAAAGTCCATTTTCAGTGTTTATCTACTTGACTCAGAAGCCACTCTCTGTGAACAGCCCTAGCCTGCAGAGTATTTAATGAAAAGAACCAGTAGCAATTGTTTAACATCACAGTTGCCTGAGGGAGTGATGCTAGTCAGAGGTAAAAGCTTAGGGCCTTCCCAGGCTCTGCACAATCAGGAAGTGAAGGCTAAGACAGAGTGGTAGATTGCTGATCAAATCATCAAAGACATGCCCAACAGAGCCTCTCACCAAAGACTGGGAGACTTACTGGTTCAAAGCATTGAAGGAAATCCTTGTCTAATCATTAGCTTACCACTAAGCTAACTGTACAGATGTCAGTTACCTCAAATGATAAAGAATACAAACTTTAAAGAAATAGTCAAGGAAAATCACTAAACAACAATAAAACAAATAGCAATAACAACAAACATTGGTGGGAGAGTCTAGAAGCCAGAATCTTTCCAGAGGCTTCTTCTAGAAGTGACATTACATTTTTTAAATGTTCACTTTCCAATAAAATTTACAAAAATAAACAAACACGAAAGTATAACCCATACACAGGGAATGGGGGGGGGGGGATCAATAGCCTGACTCTATTGAAACTCTGATGTTGGGCTTACTAAATTTTAAGTCAGCTATCATAAATATGTTCAAAGAGCTAAAGGAGGGGCACCTGGGTGGCTCAGTCATTAAGCGTCTGCCTTCGGCTCAGGTCATGATCCCAGGGTCTTGGGATCGAGCTCCGCATCGGGCTCCCTGCTCGGCAGGAAGCCTGCTTCTCCCTCTCCCACTCCCCCTGCTTGTGTTCCCTCTCTCGCTGTGTCTCTCTCTGTCAAATAAATAAATAAAATCTTTAGAAAAAAAAAGAGCTAAAGGAAAACATATATAATGAATTCAGGGAGAGAATGAGAACTATGTGTCACCAAATAAAAATATCAGTGAAGAGATAGGAAATATAAAAAAGAACCAAATAGAAATTCTATAGTGGTGGGGTGCATGGGTGGCTTAGTCAGTTAAGCAGCTGACTTGATTTTGGCTCAGGTCATAACCTTGGCATCCTGGGAACCAGTCCCATGTTGGGCTCTGTGCTCAGTGTGGAGTCTGCTTCAGGATTCTTTCTCACTTTGTGCCTTCCTCTCAAATAAATAAATAAATCTTTTTTAAAAAAAATAAATTCTGTAGTGGGGTAGTACAATAACTAATAAAACATATCCACTAGAGGGGCTCACCAGGGGATTAGAATGACCTAAGGAAGAATCAGCAAACATAAAGACAGGTCAATTAATATTACACAATCTGAGAAATAAAGCAAAAAAAAAAAGAAAAAGAATGAAAAATAACAGGCCTCGGAGACTTATGGGACACCACTAAGCATGCCAACATATGAAAAATGGGAGCCCCAGAAGGAGGGAGAGAGAGAAAGGGGTAGAAAGAATATCTGAAGCTATAATGGCCCCAAACTTCCCAAATTTGGAAAAAAATATCTTCAATCCAAGAAGCTCAATGAATTCTAAGTGGAATAAAAACAAAGAGATCCACACATAGAAATATCTTAGTCAAACTGTTAAAAGAAGAGACAAAGAAATGATCTTGAAGTAATGAGAAAAACAACGTATCCTCTGCAAGGGATTTCAGTAAGATAGCAGTTGACATTTCATTAGAAGGCCAGAAAGTGACAGAATGGCATATTAAAAGTGCTGAAATAAAAGACTGTCAACTAAGAATTCTATATCCAGCAAAATTATCCTTGAAAAATGAAGAGGAAATTAAGACTTTCCCAAATAAACTAAAAAAGATAATTCATAAGTATATCCACTCCACAAGAAATAATAAAGAGATTTTTGCAGACAGAAATGAAAGGATATTAAACAGTTTCAACTCCATATGAAGAAATAAAGAGTACTGGTAGAGGTGAATACATAGGTAAATATAAAAGACATTATTAATGTATTTTCAATTGTAACACTTTTCTTATACCATCTTATTAAAAAATTCATAAAGCAATTACTAAAAACCAAGTTGACAGGTTTATTATTACATGCATAACTGGGAGATATTGTAGCTTTGGTTCCAGACCACCAGAATAAAACAATTATTACAATAAACTGACTCAAATGAATTTTTTGCTTTCCCAGTGCATTTAAAAGTTATGTTTACATTATACTGTAGTTTATTAAGTGTGCAAAAGCATTATGTCTAAAAAAGTGTACATACCTTAATTTAAAAATAATTTCTTCCTGAAAAATGCTAACCATCAAATGAACTTTCAGCAAACCATAATTTTTTGGCTGTTGGAGGGTTTACCCTCAATGCTGATGACTGCTGACTGATCAAGGTGCTGGTGGCTGAAGGTTGTGGTGGCTGTGACAATTTCTTAAAATGAAATGACAGTGAAGTTGGCTGCACTGATTGACTTTTCATGAAAATGAATGATTTCTCTATAACATGGGATGGTCTTTGATAGCATTTTACCTATTCTAGAACTTCTTTCAACATTGGAGTCAATTCTCTCAAACCTGCTGCTGCTCTATCAGCTAAGTTTATGGAATATTATAAACTCTTTGTTGTCACTTCAACTATCTTCACAACATCTTTACCAGGAGTAGATTCCATCTCAAAATCTTCTTTCTTTGCTCACACATAAGAAGCAACTCCTTATCTGTTCAAGCTTTATAATGAGATGGCAGTAATTTAATCACATATTCAGACAGAGAGATAGAGCATGGGGCAGGGAGGGGCAGAGGGAGAGGAAGAGAAAATCTTAAGCAGGCTCCATGCCCATTGTGGAGCATGATGTGGGGCTTGATCTCAAGACCCTGAGATCATGACCTGAGCTGAAATCAAGAGTCAGATACTTTACTGATTGACCCACCCACGTGACCCTTCATGCTCCACTTCTAATCCTGGTTCTCTTGCTATTTCCATTACACCAGCAATTACTTCCTCCCATGAGATCTTGAACCACTCAATCCATGAGGGTTGGAATCAACTTCTTTCAAACTCAATTTGAAATGTTGATATTCTGACCTCTTCCCAGGAATCATCAATGTTCTTACTGGCCACTAGAATGGTGAATCCTATTCAGAAAATTTTCAATTTACTTGCCCAGACCCATCAGAGGAATCTGTCTATGGCAGCTATACCCTTACAAAATGTATTTCTTCAATAATAACACTTGAAAGTCAAAATTACTTTTTGATCCATGGTCTGTAGAATGGATGCTTTGGTAGCAGGCATAAAAACAACATAAATCTCATTGTACGTTTTCATCAGAGCTCTTGGGTGACTAGGTGTATTGTCAATGGGCAGTAATATTTTGAAAGCAATCTTTGTTTCTAAGCAGTAGGTCTCAATGGTGGGCTTAAAATATTCAGTAAACCATGTTATAAACAGATGTGCTGTCACCCAGCCTTTGTTGTTCCATTGAGAGAGCACAGGCACAGTAGATCTAGCATGATTGTCAAAGGCCCTAAAATTTTCACAATGCTTTTGGAACATTGGCTTCAACTTACATTGAGGAGGGGGGACTGAGAAGAGAAAGAGAGACATAGGGCACAGGAAACCATAATAAATGAAGGTATGCCTCTATTTCACTTAAATGAAAAGCTAGAAATGATTAAGCTTAATGAGGAAGACACTTTGAAAGTCAAGATAGTAGCCTAGAACTCTTGTGACAGTTAGCCAAGTTGTGAATGTAAAAGAAAAGTTATTGAAGGAAACTAAAAGTGCTCCTCCAGTGAACACACCAATAATAAGAAAGCGAAACAACTTTATTGATGATATGGAGAAAGTCTTTGCGGTCTGGATAGAAGATCAAACAGTCACAACATTCCCTTTAAGACAAAGGCTAATCCAGAGCAAGGCCCTCCTCACTCTTTTCAGTTCTATGAAGGCTGAGAGAAGTAAAGATGCTCCAGAAGAAAAGTTTGAAGTTAGCAGAGGTTGGTTTACAAGATTTAAAAAAAGAAGCCATCTTCATGGACACCTGGGTAGCTCAGTTGGTCAAGTGTCTGCCTTCCACTCAGGTCATGATCCCAGGGTCTTGGGATTGAGCCCCAAGTCAGGGTCCCTGTTTAGTGGGGGGCCTGCTTCTCCCTCTCCCCCTATGCCCCTCATCCCCACTTGTGCTCTCTCTCTCAAATAAATAAAATCTTTTTTTTTTTTTTAAAGAAAGAAGCCATCTTCAGAACATCAAAGTGCAAGATGAAGCAGCAAGCTCTCATATAGAAGCTGCAGTAAGTTTTCCAGAAGATCTAGCTGAGGTCATTCATGAAGGTGGCTCCACTAAACAACAGATTTTCAGTGTAGATGGAACAGCCTTATATCAGAAGAAGATGCCATCCAGGACTTTCATAGCTGGAGAGGAAAAGTCAGTGCCTGGCTTCAAAGCTTCAAAGGACAGTCTGACTCTCTTGTTAGGGGCTAATGCAGCTGCTGTCTTTAAGTTGAAGCCAATGCTCATTTAGCATTCTGAAAATCCTTAAGGCTCTAAAAAATTATGCTAAATCTACTGTGCCTGTGCTCTATAAATAAAACAACAAAGCCTGGATGACAACCCATCTGTTTACAACATGGTTTACTGACTATTTTAAGCCCACTGTTGAGATCTATTGCTCAAAAACAAAGATTCATTTCAAAATATTACTGCTCACTGACAATACACCTGGTCAGCCAAGAACTCTGGTGGGGATGTACAGTGAGATTAATTTTTGTTTTGTTTCACTTTATTTTTTGCCTACAAACACAGCATCCATTCTGTAGCCAACAGATCAAGGAGTAATTCTGACTTTCAAGGTTTGTTATTCAAGAAAAGCGTTTTGTAAGGCTATAGCTGCAGAGACAGTGATTCCTCTTATGCATCTGGACAAATTAATTGAAAAACTGGAAGAATTCACCATTCTAGATGCCATTGAGAACCCTGGTGATTCATGGGAAGAGGACGTTATTGCAATCAATTCCTTATTATTTTGCCATTTTTTCAAACTTTTTTGTTTAATATATTGTTTGTTACTTGGCATTTCTAAATTTTATCTGGTTAAAATAAAAGTTTTCCATTTATGGCAAACACACACACACACACCCCCTGCAATGCAGATACAAGACACTTCTCGTTGGTATGTCAGTAACAGAAGATAATATAAAAATAAAGAAAACTGCAAAGTTTTAAAAACATTTTTAACAAGAAAAATCTTGCTCACACTAATTGTACATACGCAAAAGATACCTAACTCATATACATACAAAAAGAGAGTTGACTGATGTATCAGACAAGAGTCCAAAAGGGATTAATCTATGAATTTAGGGTTAACCTAATAAAAATATCATGAAGTTTGAATGATGTGTTATTGTTGTTTAGGATATTTTGCAATTGTTTCTAAAAAGTAATCAAAATTCATTTAAGTAAATATTAAATTACTTATGAAGACTTCTAATACATGCTCGTGTGATTCAAAATGGTATACAAAAATGCTCAATTCATGTAAAAATGGTCTTTATCATTTTAAATGTTTGTATTCAAGGGCACCTGGGTGGTGCAGTCAGTTAAGCATCCAACCCTTGATTTTGGCTCAGGTCATGATCTCAGGGTCATGAGACCAAGCCTCAAATCTTGGGCTCTGTGCTCAGTGGGGAGTTTGCTTGAGATTCTCTCTCCCTACCCCTGCCACTCCCCCACTATGCTCTCCCTCTCTCTCTAAAATAAATTTAAAAATCTTTTTAAAAAATACAAAAAAAATGTTTGCATCCATGCCTAATTTCAGTGGTTGAAGTAATAGTGGACCTTTTATTTAAATCAAAATACAATACTTGTATCATCCAATTGTAGATGGTTCGATGATGTGAAAATAATATATTCATAAATTATATTAAATAAATATTAGAAAAAATGTTATCTGAAAATTATAATGCTATGTCTACTTGAATAAGAGCAATTCCAGCATCAATTAAATAACAGTATCTAAACCAAAAAGAGATAAGTCAAAACTACTTTAAAGACAGAAAACACATGCAGATGTTATGCCGTGGTTGTGGGAATTCAGGACCAGGTTGTGGTGAGCTCAGTCAAACTTGCGGGTGTCCCTGGATGTGTGGGCCCTCACTGCCTGGCTCTTCTCCTTCCTGGGGGTGCTGATGATCCAGGGGGTCCCCGACACTTCTGGGCCTCTGTGGCCTGCTGGTGGAGGAGCAGAAGCAAAAGGGCCACTTGAGAAAGGCTGGAAATTGGACTCAGCTTTGGCCGTTTGCCTGTTGAGATCATTTTCTTTCCTTAGCTCCTTGAGGTTTCTCTCCGTCAGCATAGCTGCCATCCAGCTTTCTTGAGCTCTTTTCTCATGGAAGAGGATCTCCTTTCAACAGTAGGAGGTATTTCTCTTGAATTTTCTGCCCATATCTTCCGTTGTCTTGTAGAAGTTGCGAAACTGATGCAGGGATTTCTTGTTTCTACACGTGTTGGGAAGTTTCTTCTCAATTTCTAAGCAGTGCATTTCCTCCTCAAACAATTTTCTCTGAAGTTGAATGATGTATTCTTGATATAATTCAGACAGAATTTGAAGCTTCAGCTTCAGCTGCTGAATATCACTTTCAAGCTGTGAATTTTTAGGCTGCAAAGATGCTTCCTCAGTTTGAAGACTTGCTGTTTGTCCTATAAGTTCTTCATTCATTTGCTTTTCTTCCCACAGTTGTCTGGCTAGTTCCTCATTTTTCTCTTCAGCACTTTGAAGGGACACTTTGGAATCAGCATCATCAGTGACACCCTTCAGATCACCCTCTGACCGATGGATGGGGTGATTGTCATTTTCTGCTTCCCTCTTTTGCTTGACTTCCCAGTTGATGTGACCCAAGTGATCCCCAAGGAGACAAAGCCAGGGGATGGTCTTCAGAAGGTTTTCACCCAGTGGTATTAATTGGCTGACTTTATCTTTCAGAGCCTGCTCTGCTCTAGCCTTTCTTTCTCCTGTTCTGTTTCCAGGAGTCTCTGCTTCCATCTCATGATTTCTTGAGCAAGAAGTTCTGGACTCTCTAGACCGTGAGTGTTTCCATTCAAAACATCCATTATTTTCTTCCAAAGTTGTTTTCCATTCTTCTCTGACGCTCTTAAGATGGGTCTGTCACCAGTCACTTGGGAAAGTTTAAGAGGCTGGGTCTTCTGTGCCTTTTCCAGAAAGTCAACAGTGTTCTGAAGTGACAGCTTGCTCTGGTTTGGTTTCATTGCTGATAAGCACAAGGTTTGTAATGTGAGAAAATTGGCCTCCATCCCGGGTAGCCCTACAGTGTCATCAGCTTGTGTCATTGGTCCCATATTCTCACTACCTTTTCCACAGACTTCAGCATGAGCCAAACACCATTTGCCTAGCTCCTTCACACTTCTTAAAATGTGTTGTCTCTTCACAAATGTGTTGTCAAAATCAGTATGATCGTACATACCAGGATCTCCCAGGGAAACTCATGGAGACCTGGGATGTGTCTCCAGCTTTCAGAAATCACCAGCAGGGCACCCCACAGGGGCTCTAGGACCAACTGGAAAGTGGATCTGATGGCAGGCAGCAGGCTGTGTAGTGCTCCACAGCTCTGCCTCCAAGGGCCAGTGTTCTGTGGGTCTCAACTGATGGCTTAGAACCCTGGGGAGTGCTCTTTCTCTAAGGTAAATAGGTGCCTGACAATGAGCACAGATCAACTGGACTGGGAGAGGGGGAGGTCAGCCAACTTCTAGAAAACAATTCCCCATAACTTTGCCCTGAAATACAAAGAGATCTCACTTATAAGGGCACTGGGGGAGATGGAAAAGACTACTGAAGCCTGGAGCCTGGCCACTCTAGACACACGTGGCCCTATGGCAAGCCTAGGGGATCAAAGCAGGGCCAGGTCTTGTCCCTTTCTGTACACAAGAGCAAGTCAGGGCAGAGTGGTAAGGGTCCCATCCCTGAGTGAGCTTCATTCTCCTGATTTTAAAGCTTCCTCTTGCTGCTGGAAGCCTGGCACTGCCCATAAATGTCCCAGGGATCTGTCTCCTCTGAGGCTCCCTCTTCTTTGTGTGAGGCTACCCTGTGCAGGCAGGTGCCCAGGAGTGAAAGGTCTCCCCAGAGATATTAATAGACTTGGATTCCAAACCTAATAAGTCAGGAGAAATCAGTTGGAACTGGCAGAGTCATAATTTCATGGATTTTTTTGTGGAGCCAATATGTCCCTATTCAATCCGAGTGTTCCTTAAAGTAGATGACTCTCCTTCAAGGGTGACACAGTGACTCAGGCTCCTTCCCTCATGTGACCCTCCATCTTCAGACCATACCCCCAAGATGGCCCCCAGGAGGGTCTTTGGTCCACAAAGTCATCTTCAGAAGTGGGTCTCTGGGTAAGGGGCAGGTCCTTCTTTGGGCTCAGTTTGCCACCTCTTATTTCATTAAACCACATCTCACTCTCCTGACATCTCTCTGGCAGACCCAGCTCAGAGCCTCATTGTCCATCCCCTGGGGCTCCATCATGAGAAACTTGTCCTCAGTCCCTTTACCTGAGAAAGAAACAACAGAACTGTCAGCTGAGGCCAGGCTGGGGTTCCTGAGGGCTGCCAACGTTCAGACTACAGTAGCTCCATGGGAGGAGAGGACAGAGGCTCTGACCAGGCTGGTGGTGCGAGGAGGAGGCAGCCAAATGCCCACAGAGAGAGTTGTTTCCTTTCCTCTTTTTTAATTAGTAGGTTTAAAAACAAAAGTGAGCAGAAAGCACAGAGTCCATATATAAGCATACTATGTTTTATCATGCTTCATTTATTATGCTTTGCTGATAGTGAGTATTTTACAAATTAAAGGTTTGTGGTAACACTGTTTCGAGCAAGTCTGCATGCAACATTTTTCCAATAACATTTGACTCACTGTCACTGTTTGGTAATTCTTGCAATATTTAAAACATTTTCATTATTATTTATTATGGTGATCTGTGGTCAGTGATCTTTGATGATACTATTGTAATTGTTTTGGGGAACCACTAACCATACCCACAGAAGATGTTAAACTTAATCCTAAATGTGTGTGGTCTGATTGCTTCACCAACCAGCTATTCCCCAACTCTCTTCCTCTCCTCAGGCCTCCTGATCTCCTGAAACACAACAATATTGAAATTAGGCCAGCTAATAACCCTCCAGGGGCCTCTAAGTGTTCTAGAGAAAGGAAGAGTCACACATTTCTCACTTTAAAGCAAAAGCTAAAACTGATTAAGCTTAGCAAGGAAGGCATGTCAAAAGCCAAGATGAGCCAAAAGCTAGGCATCTTACGATAAACCGTTGGCCAACTTGTGAACACAAAGGAGAAGTTCTTAAAGGACATTCAAAGTGCTCCTCCAGTGAATACATGAATGATAAAAAAGAAAAATAGCATTATTGCTGATATGGAGAAAGTTTTACTAGCCTGGATAGAAGATCACAACATTCCTTTAAGCCAAGCCTAATCCAGAGCAAGACCCTCACTCTCTTCAATTCTGTGAAGGCCAAGAGAGGTGGGGAAGCTGCAGGAGAAAAGTCTGAAGCTAGCAGAGGTGGGTTCATGAGGTTTAAGGAGAGTAGCCATCCCCACAACATCAAAGTGCAAGGTGAAGCAGCAAGTTCTCATATAGAAGCTGCAGTAAGTTCTCCAGAAATCTAGCTGAGATCATTCATGAAGGTAGCTCCACTAAACAACAGATTTTCAGTGTAGATGGAACAGCCTTATATCAGAAGAAGCTGGATCTAGGACTTTCATAGCTGGAGAGGAGAAGTCAGTGTGTGGCTTCAAAGCTTCAAAGGACAGGCTGACTCTGTTGTTATGGGCTAATGCAGATGCTGACTTTAAGTTGAAGCCAATGCTCATTTAGCATTCTGAAAATCCTTAAGGCTTTTAAGAATTATGCTAAATCTACTCTGTCTATGCTCTATAAATGGAACAACAAAGCTTGGAAGACAGCACATCTGTTTGTAACAGTTACTGAATGTTTTAAAACCACTGTCAAGACCTATTTCCCAGAAAAAAAAAAAAAAATCCTTTAAGAACAGTACTGCTTGCTCATTGACAAAGCACTTGGTTACCCAATAGCTCTGACAGAGAGGTACAATGAGATTCATGTTGTTTTCATGCCTGCTAACACAACATCCATTCTATAGCCCACAGATCAAAAAGTAATTTTGACTTTCAAGTCTTATTATTGAAGAAATATATTTCATAAAGCTATAGCTGCCATAGATAGTGATTCTCCGGATGGATCCGGGCAAGTAAATTGAAAATTTTCTGAATAAGATTCACCATTCTAGGGGCCAGTAAGAACATTTGTGATTCCTGGGAAGAGGTCAGAATATCAACATAAACAGGTGTTTTGAAGAACTTAAGTCCAACCCTCACAGATCGAGGAGTTTAAGACTTCAGTGGAGGACATTAGGAGAAGGAAGGGAAAAATGAAGGGGGTGAAATCAGAGGGGGAGATGAACAATGAGAGACTATGGACTCAGAGAAACAAACTGAGGGTTCTAGAGGGAAGAGGGGCAGGGGATGTGTTGGCCCATTGATGGGTATTAAGGAGGGCATGTATTGCATGGAGCACTGGGTGTTATGTGCAAACAATGAATCATGGAACACTACATCAAAAACTAATGATGTAATGTATGGTGACTAACATAACAATTTAAAAAAAAAAAAGACTTCAGTAGAGGAAGTAACGGCAGATATGGTAGAAATAGCAAGAGAAAGAGAATCAGAAAAGCAACCTGAAAATGGAACTGAATTGCCTCAATCTCATGATAAAATTAAAAAAAAAATTTTTAACAAAAGTCGCTTCTTAGGGACAAGCAAAGAAATTCTTTTCATGAGATGAAATCTACTCTTCGTGAAGATGCTATGAAGATTGCTGAAATGACAACAAAGGATTTGGAATATTACATAAACATAATTGATAAATCGGTGACAGGTTTGAAAGGATGGGTTTCGGTGGGAGGAGCAAGATGGCGGAGGAGTAGGAGACCTAAATTTCATCTGCTCCCAGGAATTCAGCTAGATAGGTATCAAACCTTATTGAACACCTACAAACTCAACAGGAGATTGAAAAAAGGAACAATAGCAACTCTCTAAACAGAAAAGCAACCACTTTCTGGAAGGTCTCTTCTGAGTTGTTTAGTGTATATTTGTCTGGGGTCATTGTTACCTTGTTAGCATTTTGTTCTCTCATTCATCTGTTCTCTTCTGGACAAAATGACAAGACAGAAAAACTCACCTCAAAAAAAAAGAATAAGAGGTAGTACCAACTACCAGGGACCTAATCAATACGGACATTAATATGTCAGAACTAGAGTTCAGAATGATGATTATAAAGATACTATCTGGGCTCAAAAAAAGCATGGAAGATAGTAGAGAAACCCTTTCTGGAGAAATAAAAGAACTAAAATCTAACCAAGTCAAAATCAAAAAGGCTATTAATGAGGTGCAATAAAAAATGGAGTCTCTAACTGCTAGGATAAATGAGGCAGAAGAGAGAATTAGTGATATAGAAGATCAAATGATGGAAAATAAAGAAGCTGAGAAAAAGAGAGATAAATAGCTACTGGATCACGAGGGCAGAATTCGGGAAATAAGTGATACCATAAGATGAAACAATATTAGAATAATTGGGATCCCAGAAGAAGAAGAAAGAGAGAGAGGGGTAGAGGTATACTGGAGCAAATTATAGCAGAGAACTTCCCTAATTTGGGGAAGGAAACAGGCATCAAAATCCAGGAGGCAGAGACAACCCCCCTCAAAATCAACAAAAATAGGTCAACACCCCAACATCTAATAGTAAAACTTACGAGTCTCAGAGACAAAGAGAAAATCCTGAAAGCAGCTCAGGACAAGAGATCTGTAACCTACAATGGTAGAAACATTAGATTGGCAACAAACCTATCCACGGAGACCTGGCAGGACAGAAAGGACTGGCACGATGTATTTAGAGCACTAAATGAGAAAAATATGCAGCCAAGAAACTATATCCAGCTAAGTTGTCACTGAAAATAGAAGGACAGATAAAAATCTCTGAAACAAATAATACATTATATGGTAAAAAAAAAAAAAAAAAAGAAGAAGAAGAAGAAGAAGAAGAAGAAGAAGATAGAAGGAAGGGAAAAATGAAGGGGGGGGGAATCGGAGGGGAAGACAAACCATGAAAGACTATGGACTCTGAGAAAACTGAGGGCTCTAGAGGGGAGGAGGTGAGGAATGGGTTAGCCCAGTGATGGGTATTAAAGAGGGCACATACTGCATGGAGCACTGGGTGTTATACACAAACAGTGAATCATGGAACACTACATAAAAGACTAATGATGTAATGTATGATGATTAACATAATAAAATTAAAAAAAAAAAAAAAGCTTCCAGGACAAAGAAAAACTAAAAGAATTTGCAAAGACAAAACCAGCCCTATAAGAAATATTGAAAGGGGTCCTCTAAGCAAAGAGAGAGCCTAAAAGCAACATAGACCAGAAAGGAACACAGACAATATACAGTAACAGTCACCTTACAGGCAATACAATGGCACTAAATTCATATCTTTCAATATTTACCATGAATGTAAATGGGCTAAATGCCCCAATCAAAAGACACAGGCTATCAGAGTGGATAAAAAAAACAAGACCCATCAATATGCTCTCTGCAAGAGACTCATGTTAGACCCAAAGACACCCCCAGATTGAAAGTGAAGGGGTGGAAAACAATTTACCATGCTAATGGACACCAAAAGAAAGCTGGGGTGGCAATCCTTATATCAGACAAATTAGATTTCAAACCAAAGACCATAATGAGAGATGAGGAAGGACACTATATCCTACTTAAAGGGTCTATCCAACAAGAAGATCTAACAATTGTAAATATCTATGCCACTAACATGGGAGCAGCAATTATATAAGCCAGTTATTAACAAAATCAAAGAAACACATCGACAATAACACAATAATAGTGGGGGACTTTAACACCCCCCTCACTGAACTGGACAGATCGTCTAAGCAAAAGATCAACAAGGAAATGAAGACTTTAAATGACACACTGGACCAAATGGACTTCACAGATATATTCAGAATATTCCATCCCAAAGCAACAGAAGACACATTCTTCTCTAGTGCCCATGGAACATTCTCCAGAATAGATCACATCCTAGGTCACAAATCAGGTCTCAACTGGTACCAAAAGACTGGAATCATTCTCTGCATATTTTCAGAACCCAATGCTTGAAACTAGAACTCAATCACAAGAGGAAAGTCAGAAAGCACTCAAATACATGGAAGCTAAAGAGCATCCTACTAAAGAATGAATGGGTCAACCAGGAAATTAAAGAAGAATTAAAAAAATTCATGGAAACAAATGAAAGTGAAAACACAACTGTTCAAAATCTTTGGGATGCAGCAAAGGCAGTCCTAAGAGGAAAGTATATAGCAATACAAGCCTTTCTCAAGAAACAAGAAAGGTCTCAAATACACAACCTAACCCTACACCTAAAGGAGCTGGAGAAGGAACAGCAAATAAAGCCAAAACCCAGGAGGAGAAGAGAAATAATAAAGATCAGAGCAGAAATCAATGAAATAGAAACCAAAAGAACAGTAGAACAGATCAATGAAACCAGGAGCTGGTTCTTTGAAAGAATTAATAAGATTGATAAACCCCCGGCCAGACTTATCAAAAAGAAAAGAGAAATGACCCAAATAGATAAAATCATGAATGAAAGAGAGATCACAACCAACACCAAAGAAATACAAACAATTATAAGAACATATTATGAGCAACTCTATGCCAGCAAATTAGATAACCTGGAAGAAATGGATGCATTCCTAGAGATGTATCAACTACCAAAACTGAACCAGGAAGAAATAGAAAACCTGAACAGACCTATAACCACTAAGGAAATTGAAGCAGTCATCAAAAATCTCCCAACAAACAAGAGCCCAGGGCCAGATGGCTTCCCAGGGGAATTCTACCAAACATTTAAAGAAGAATTAATACCTATTCTTCTGAAATTGTTCCAAAAAATAGAAATGGAAGGAAAACTTCCAAACTTATTTTATGACGCCAGCATTACCTTGATCCCCAAACCAGACAAAGACCCCATCAAAAAAGAGAATTACAGACCAATATCCCTGATGAACATGGATGCAAAAATTCTCACCAAAATACTAGCCAATAGGATCCAACAGTACGTTAAAAGGATTATTCACCACGACCAAGTGGGATTTATCCCTGGGTTGCAAGGTTGGTTCAACATCCACAAATCAATGAATGTGATACAATACATTAATAAAAGAAAGAACAAGAACCATATGATCCTCTCAATAGATGCAGAAAAAGCATTTGACAAAGTACAGCATCCTTTCTTGAACAAAACTCGTCAGAGTGTAGGGATAGAGGGTACATACCTCAATATCATAAAAGCCATCTATGAAAAACCCACAGCGAATATCATTCCCAATGGGGAAAAACTTAAAGCTTCCCCCCGTAAGGTCAGGAATATGGCAGGGATATCCACTATCAGCACTGCTATTCAACATAGTACTAGAAGTCCTAGCACAGCAATCAGACAACAAAAAGAAATAAAATTCATCTGAATCTGCAAAGAAGTCAAACTCTAACTCTTTGCAGATGATATGATACTTTATGGGGAAAATCCAAAAGACTCCACCCCAAAACTGCTAGAACTCATACAGGAATTCAGTCAAGTGGCAGGATATAAAATCAATGCACAGAAATCAGTGGCATTCCTATACACCAACAACAAGACAGAAGAAAGGGAAATTAAGGAGTCGATCCCATTTACAATTGCACCCAAAACCATAAGATACCTAGGAATAAATCTAACCAAAGAGGCAAAGGATGTGTACTCAGAAAACTATAAAATACTCATGAAAGAAATTGAGGAAGACACAAAGAAATGGAAAAACATTCCCTGCTCATGGATTGGAAGAACAAATATTGTGAAGATGTCAATGCTACCTAGAGCAATCTACACATTCAATGCAATCCCTATCAAAATACCATCCACTTTTTTCAAAGAAATGGAACAAATAATCCTAAAATTTGTATGGAACCAGAAAAGACCCCACATAGCCAGAGGAATGTTGAAAAAGAAAAGCAAAGCTGGTGGCATCACAATTCCGGACTTCAAGCTCTATTACAGAGCTGTCATCATCAAGACAGTATGGTACTGGCACAAAAACAGACACATAGATCAATGGAACAGAATAGAGAGCCCAGAAATGGACCTTCAACTCTATGGTCAACTAATCTTCGACAAAGCAGGAAAGAATGTCTAATGGAAAAAAGACAGTCTCTTCAACAAATGGTGTTGGGAAAATTGGACAGCCACATGCAGAAGAATGAAACTGGACCATTTTCTTACACCACACACAAAAATAAACTCAAAAGGGATGAAAGACCTAAATGCGAGACAGGAGTCCATCAGAATCCTAGAGGAGAACACAGGCAGCAACCTCTTTGACCTCAGACACAGCAACTTCTTCCTAGAAACATTGCCAAAGGCAAGAGAAGCAAGGGCAAAAGTGAACTATTGGGACTTCATCAAGATAAAAAGCTCTTGCACAGCAAAGGAAACAGTCAACAAAACCAAAAGACAACCGACAGAATGGGAGAAGATATTTGCAAATGACATATCAGATAAAGGGCTAGTATCCAAAATCTATAAAGAACTTATCAAACTCAACACCCAAAGAACAAAGAATCCAATCAAGAAATGGGCAGAAGACATGAACAGACATTTTTCCAAAGAAGACATCCAAATGGCCAACAGACACATGAAAAAGTGCTCAACATCGCTTGGCATCACGGAAATCCAAATCAAAACCTCAATGAGATACCACCTCACACCAGTCAGAATGGCTAAAATTAACAAGTCAGGAAACAACAGATTTTGGCGAGGATGTGGAGAAAGGGGAACCTTCCTACACTGTTGGTGGGAATGCAAGTTGGTACAGCCACTCTGGAAAACAGTATGGAGGTTCCTCAAAAAGTTGAAAATAGAACTACCGTATGACTCAGCAATTGCACTATTGGGTATTTACCCCAAAGATACAAATGTAGGGATCCGAAGGGGTACGTGCACCCCGATGTTTATAGCAGCAATGTCCACAATAGCCAAACTATGGAAAGAGATAAGATATCCATCGGCAGACGAATGGATAAAGAAGAGGTGGTATATATATACAATGGGATATTATGCAGCCATCAAAAAGAAAAAAAAACCTGAAATCTTACCATTTGCAATGACTTGAATGAAACTAGAGGTTATTATGCTAAACGAAATAAGTCAATCAGAGAAAGACAAGTATCATATGATCTCACTGATATGAGGAATTCTTAATCTCAGAAAACAAACTGAGGGTTGCTAGAGTGGTGGGGGGAGGGAGGAATGGGGTAGCTTGGTGATAGACATTGGGGAGGGTATGTGCTATGGTGAGCACTGTGAATTGTGTAAGACTGATAAATCACTGACCTGTACCTCTGAAACAAATAATACATTATATGTTAAAAAAGAAATGAGAGAAGATAGTAGGAAGAGAAAAGTGAAGGGAGGAAGTCAGAGGGGGAGACGCACCATGAGAGACCATGGACTCTGAGAAACAAACTGAGGGTTCTAGAGGGGCGGAGGTGGGGGGATGGGTTAGCCTGGTGATGGGCACGTATTGAATGGAGCACTGGGTGTTATATGCAAACAATGAGTCATGGAACACTACAGCAAAAACTAATGATGTAACGTATGATGATTAACATAACATAATAAAATAAAATTCAAAAAAATTCCAATGAATTAAAAAAAAAAGAAAGGATGAGCTTTAATTTTTTTAAGATTATTTATTTATTTATTTGCCAGAGAGAGAGCACAGAAGAGAGAGAGAGCAAGAGTACAAACAGGAGGGAGCGGCAGGCAGAGGGAGAAACAGGCTCCCTGCTGAGCAAGGAGCCGATGTGGGACTGGATCCCAGAATTCTGGGATCATGACCTGAGGTGAAGGCAGATGCTTAACCACCCAGGCATCCCAGATTGGCTTCCATTTTGCAAGAAGTTCTATTGTGGGTAAAATGCTGTCAAACAGCACTCCTTGCTATGGAAAAATCATCTGTGAAATGAAGAGTCAATCAATGTGCCAAATTTTATTGTTGTCTTATTTTAAGAAATTGATACACCCACTCCCATCTTCAGCAACCAGCACCCTGATCAGTCAGCAGCCATCACCACTGACACAAGACCCTCACCAGCACAAGGATTGTGACTCACTGAAACTTTAGATAACAGGTAGCATTTTTTAGCAATAAAGTATTTTTAAGTTGAGGTACATGTGTTATTTTTTAGACATAATGCTGTTTTATGTTCAATAGACTATAGTATAAACATAAGTTTCATATGCACTGGGAAGCAGAAAAAACATTTCACTGGCTTTATTGCAATATTGGCTTCACCGAAGTGCTCTGGATCCAAACCCGCAATATCTCTGAGGTATGCCCATAGACACATAATGGAATGTTACTCAGTCATAAAAAGGAATAAATTTCTGATATTTGTACAACATAGATGAACCTTGAAAATACCATGCTATGTGAGAGAAGCCAGACAAAAAAGGTCACATATTATGTGATTCCATATAAATGAAATGTGGCAAATCCATAGTGACAGAAACTATATTAGTGGTTGCCCAGGGCTGGGAACAGGAAGGATAAGGAGTGACTGCTAATATTTATAGAGTTTCTTTTAGGGGTGGTAAAAATGTTCTGAAATTCGATAGTGGAGATCTGTGTACAACTTTGTGAATATACGAAACATGTGAATAGCCTAAAAACCATTGTATAGTGTACACTAAACTGGTAAACTGGATGATATGGAATTATATGTCAATAAGGCTGTTATTTAAAAAAATGTGAAGCTGACTCCTCTCACATTGGGATGAGATGTCTGTTTGTGCTGTAGGTATCAATCAAATTAACTGGACAATCACCAACCCTCGTAACTTCATGCCACGGAGTCACAGCAATAGACACCTCATTTTTAACCACAGATTCATGCTACTATGCAGTCCTTTCAAATGCATAGAGATGAGACAAGTGTCATAAAGAGCCACGCTGTGGTAATCTTCTCGTATGACAAATTTGCACATCAGAGTTGAAAGCAATGTCTCCAACATTCTGGAGAAATTGCATAACAGCAATGATGAGTCAGGGATAGGAGATTACAGTAATTGTTAAGGTGGAATGGAAATGATACATGTCTGAGGCCCCAGGCTTGCATAGACCTCTGATAAAATCCCTGTTGTTAGAGTAAAGTAACAGTCAGAGATTCAAGGTCCCTTCTCTCATGTGCTACAAGTTCTGTATCTTGGGCTGTGCATCATCAGAAAGCCATTGAGATTCATTACTAGGCAGTCCCTATGAATCTCTGTTCTTATTGTCTGATGGCCATCTTTCTCTAATGTTTTTGATGTTAGAATTGCAGCTCAATAGCCCTCAGAACAGAGAGATATATGGACTCCTGCCTCTAAGTTTGTTTTTTTCATATTCAAACTAGGTCCCCATAGTAATCCTCTACCCTTACTGGTTTACAAGATAAAATTAATATATCTTTATCAAGATAATTGGAAGTGAGGTTAACTAAATATGTCCTTGTAGTAGAAGTCCTCAGTCTTTAGTGTATGCAGCCACTACTTGTTGGTATCTTAGACATTACAAGGCATAGATGGTTACAGAATAGCACTAATCCAAGTAGTTTATGAAAGTGTACTTGAATATGATGCATGAGTGAGGAATAGACATCGTTATTATTTATCATATGGCCTCTCTCTCCATCCTCTCTGCCCCAACATATAGTAGTTTCTGCTAAGTACATGGCAGAGGACATGTGGGCAGAGTACCTTGGACAACTCTGACCAGTCTTTTTTTTTTTTTTTTTTTTGAAATGAACAAAGATAACATGTATATGACTGCCAGTCACCACTTAGGATCTCAGGAGGGAAGTTAATGTTACTTCACTCACATCATTTGATTCCAGCCAAAAGCAGAAGAGCTTGACATTTTGGTTATCCTGTACCTCTTGTCTCTAGGAAAATGGACAATTTCAATTAGTCTCTTTGAAATACAGGAAACAGCTTCTGGACTCTTCTTGCTGCCTTCTCAGACCTTTAGGGATCTCCACATTGTAGGTCAGAATCTGCTGGTGAGGTAGAAAGAATAAAAGCCCTGCATTCTTGTTCCAACCAGGAGCAAAATTTCTGGCTTGAAAATAATGTAAAGTATGGGAAAGTAATCATTCAAAATTATGACCAATATCCCAGTACACAATGCAATCATGAGTAGGGCAATGTCTAGAGCATGAATGGTGGTATTTATTGCCACAGGTTATGAAGAGGATAGATGTTTTTCCCATCAACCCTGCTTTTTGTTTATTTTTTTAAAGATTTTATTTATTTACTTATTTAGAGAGCAAGAAGGGGGAGGGGCAGATGGAGAGAGAGAGAGAGAATCTCAAGTAGACTCCGTGCTGAACACAAAGCCCAATGCGGGGCTCGATATCATGACCCAAGATCATGCATGACAAGCCAAAATCAAGAGTCAGATGCTTCACCAACTGAGTCACCCAGGGGCCCCTCAATCCTGCTTTTTAAAAGTAAAATTGGAATTCATAGAATCATGAAAACTTGGATGAATTTTTTGGATGAATTAGTTGAAATGATGGCCCCAAAAAGGTATGTCCTAATTCTGGGGACCCGTGAATGTCACCTTATTTGGAAAAAGAGAATTTTCAGATGCAATTAAGTTAAGGACCTGGAGATAAACTCATTTTGGGTTATCTAGGTGGGCCCTACTTCCAGTGACAGGAGTCCTAATAAGAGACACACCAAGGATACAGAGAGAAAAGGAGAAAACCAAAGGAAAATGGAAGCAAAAATTAGAGTTTTTCAGACCCAAGCCACCTGGTGCCATTTAAAGCTAGAAGAGGCAAGGAAAGAATCTCCTCTAGAACTTTCTTTTTTTTTAAAAAAGATTTTATTTATTTATTAGACAGAGAGAGAAAGCATGAGCAGAGGGAGAGGGAGAAGCAGACTCCCTGTGGAGCAAGGAGCCCGAGGCGGGACTCAATCCCAGGACTCTGGGATCATGACCTGAGCCGAAGGCAGACGCTTAACTGACTGAGCCACCCAGGCGCCCCTCCTCTAGAACTTTCTATAGAAGTGCAGCCCAGCTGACAGCATGATTTTGGATTTTTTGACCTCTGAATTTTGAGAGATAAATTTCTGTTGTTTGAAGCCATCATTGTTGTGGTGATTTGTGCCCACAGCCACAGGAAACTAATACACTTACTTCAACACCTAAGAAGTAGCTTTTTTTACACATAGGTGCTTTCCAATTCTGTGGTAATGTGATCAATACTGAGATAATCTTGTACCATTGGGCAACCCAGGGTGACATCTTTTCAAAATCTCCTGAGAGTTTGCTAGGGTCTCAGCTCTGCATCCTGGTTTAGACACGTTTCCTTTTCACAAGTCTATGTGAGTTCTTTACCCCTTAATGAGAATCCATAAAGCAAAAGTAATAACCTTAATCATCTCTCCCTTAAACAAGAGAGTATTGCTTTTAATCATGATACTTATTATGGTGATGATAGTACTGTGTTGTATCAAGGTTTAAATTCTTACTGTTAGGCCTTGGACTAGTAAAATAATTTCCCTGCACCTCTGTTTACTCATCTGTAAAAGGGGGGTATTAACAGGGACATAATTGGTATTTATAGTATAAACTTCATTCCAAGTTCCTTAGGACAGTTCTCAAAACTGAAGGCCTTCACTCTCAATATCATTACCACACCATGAATTAATTAAAAGAAAAAAAAAGAAAAACATTTAGAATAAACAGATTTTGATCTGAGTTCTGAGATCTCTCTCAGCCAGTGTAAAATGGTTCATCCTAGAGGTTAGTTTTAAATAGTCAAAAAGATTAATGTTACAAATTTTACCCCATTACAAAAATAAATATAGGCAACCCCTACTATCAGTTTCACTGCCCCCTAATAATCACCTCTGGTTCTAATCTGGCCACCACTTCTCAGATATAAGACACAATTTTAATCATGTTTACCCCACCCCACCTTAAGACCTTCCATGTTTCTCCCTGTAGCAAGAAATAAAATGGAATATGCCAAGTCTTTATGCCTTTGTCCATGCTGTTTATTCTACCTGGAATTTGTGTGCTTTTCTTCTTTCTGGTAAATCTTGCTTATGTTTGGTCTTTTTATTTCTTTTTTTTATTATTTTGCAATTAACACTCCAGTTCTGCTGGCTGGAATCTGCTCTTTATTTATTTATTTTTAAAGATTTTATTTATTTATTTATTTATTTATTTGAGAGAGAGAGAGCACAAGGGGTGGGGAGGGGCAGAGGGAGAGGGAGAAGCAGACTTCCCGCTGAGCAGGGAGCCCGACTTGGGGCTCAATCCCAGGATCCTGGGATCATGACCTGAATCAAAGGCAGACACTTAACCGACTGAGCCACCCAGGCGTATATTTTTAGTACACTTTTATATTACAGACAAATTAGGCAGGTAGTACAGAGTGTTTCAATATATCCCATACCCAGTTTCCCCTATTATTAAGAACTTAACAGTAATTAGTACAGTACATTTGTCACTATTAATGAACAAATATTGGTACATCATTATCAACTAAAGTTCATACTTTATTCAGATTTCCTTACTTTTTTACATAATGACCCTTTTCTCTCCCAGGATCCCATTTATGACACCACATTACATTTAGTTGTCATGTCTTCCCAGACTTTTCTTCATAGTGACAGTTTCTCAGACTTTTCTTGGTTTTGATGACCTTGACACTTTAAGGAGTACTGGTCAGATATTTTATAGGATTTTCCTCTATTGGAATTTATCTATGATTTTTCCATGATAAGATTCAGGTTATGAGTTACTGGGAGGGAAAAGAGAGATAAAACACTATTTTCATCATACCGCATCAAGAATATGCATTATCTGGGCACCTGGGTGGCTCAGCCGGTTAAGTGTCTGCCTTCGGCTCAGGTCATGATTCTAGGGTCCTGGGATTGAGTCCCGCATCGGGCTCCCAGCTCCGTGGGGAGCCTGCTTCTCCCTCTGCCTCTGCCTCTCTCTCTCTCTTTGTCTCTCATGAATAAATAAATTAAATAAATAAAGAATATGCATTATCGACATGATTTATGGCTGCTGGTGCTAACCTTGATCACCTGGCTGAAAATGTTTGTCAGATTTCTCCACTGTACTCCTACTTACTTATAACACTCATTTTAAATGTCACCACTTCTTTAAAGTCTTCCTGGATTCCATCAGCCTCTAGCAGGCCAGGAAATCTATTTATTAGTCATTAAACATTTGTTAATCATTTACTATGCGTCTACCAAGGTGCAAATGTGAGGGTGAAGCCATTTAAACAGGAGATAAATGTTTCAAGAACAAATAAGTAACTGCATGAATTGATGGCTTTTTCAAAAAAAGAGTATTTTCTCCTCAAATTTAGTAAACATTTACATGTGGAGCATGTCTGATTAATGTAGTACCATATTAGAAGTGTTAGGGACAAAATAAATTTAAAATACAGACCCTAGTTTAAAGCAGAGGTAGGCAAAATATAGCCCTGGGGGGGCAAATCCTGCCAGCCATGTGCTGCTTGTTGTTGTAAATAAAGTTTTATAGGAACTCAGCCACGCCGATTCATTTCTATATTGTCTGTGTCGGCTTTTCCCCAGAGCAGCAATTGAGTAGTTACCCATGGAGCCTATATAAGCTAGAAAGTTTAAAATATTTACTATCTGGCCCTTTACACAACAAGTTTGCTGAGTTCTGTTCTAAAGTATTTCCTTGATGATGCCCATGGAAACTCGTAACACTTGTTAGGTACAGACAGTCCCCAACGTATGATGGTTCTACTTATTTTAATTTTTTTGGCTATACAATGGTGTGAAAGCAATATGCATCCAGTTAGAAACAGTACTGCAAATTTTGAAATTTGATCTTTTCCTGGGCTAGCAATACACAGTATGATCCTCTCTTGTGGTGCTAGGCAGGGCTGGGGAGTCCTAGCACCCATCAGCCTCACTGTTATGAGGATAAACAACCAGTACACTTACAACCATTCTGTATCCATATAATTGTTTAGTCTTTCACTTTCAGTACAGCGTTCAATAAATCATGAGATATTCAACACTTTATTATAAATAGGCTTTGTATTAGATGATTTTGCCCAACTCAAGACTAATGTAAATGTTCTAAGCATGTTTAAGGTACGCTTAAACTATGATGCTCAGTTGGTTAGGTGTAGTAAGTATATTTCCAACTTAGAATGATATTTTCAACTTACAATGGGTGTATTGGGATGGAACAGTGTTGTAAGTCAAGGAAGATCTGTACTTGTAAAAATAAAATAGATTTAACCCTAAATGGGAGAGCTAAAATAAGACCTTACTATATTTTTGTAAGCAATCTTTGCTTTGCCTGTAAATTCAGAGTGAGAATTGATCACTATGAATAGGAGTCAACAAACACATATTTATTAAGGACATATTATAGGCCAGTAGTGTTGAGAGCAAGGGATTTATTGATGAACAAGACAGACCTCTGCCACTAAAGAGTATAAATTTTAATGAGATAGGGCTGCCCTATCCAGTATGGTGGCCACTAGCCAAATATGTCTGCTGAGTACTTGAAACCCAACTAGCGTGATTTGTGATGTATTGAAATTATAAAATATCCAAGAGATTTCCAAAGACTCAGTGTCAAAAAAATGTTAATCATCTCATTAATAAAATTTTAATGTAAATCACATGTTTATTTTATTTTACAGGATTACATGATGACATGATAAAGATATATCATTAAAATAACTTTCACCCTCATATCTCTTTTCTTTTTTTTTTTTTTTTGACTTTTTAAATGTGGCTACTAGAAAATTTTCAAGTATATATGTGGCTCATGTATTTCTATTGGACAGTGTGTGTCTAAACTTTAGAAACAGCTTATCAATACAGTGGCCACTAGCTACATGTTGTCATTTAAATTACAATTAATTAAAATTAAATATGCTATAATTATAAATTCAGTTTCTTAGTCATGCAAGCCACATTTCAAGTACTCAAGAGCCATGTGTAACTGGTGGCTACCATATTGGTCAGCACAGATATAAAACATTTCCATCTCTGTAGCAAGTTCTATTAAATAGGGCTGTCCTAGAAAAATATGAGAAGGGTTCCTGATTTTTTTTTTTTTTTTTTTTACTGATAATGATAAACATTATGTTAGGAAAGAAAAGGACTAAACGTAAAATGGGAAACTGGTATCAGGCAAATGTACCTGTGTTTTTAGAAGTGAATTCCTTTAGATATGCAGGTCTTTACATAGCCACTTTGGTTTGCTTACAGGAAAACAAAACAAAACAAAACAATGAACGGCCAATAGATGGAGACTTAGGAATAGAGAGAAGTAACCTCAGAACAAGAAAACAAAGACAAAATACTGCTGCACATTTAGCTCTAATGTACTATAGGGGAAAGTATGACATCTTAACTATTTTTTTAAAAATATGCATTTTGGAGTATTTTGACTGGAGGACCTATGTAACTGCATTGTGCATTAAACGGATGAAACATCTTTCCCTGGATGCAGAGAAAACTCATTCTAATGGCAAGAAGTTATATTTCTTTATGGCCACTGTTAGTTTCAGTGGCAGATGTAATATCAAGCCGATGGCCTCACAAAATACACAAGAATTAGAGCATCCTTGGGTGTGGAAAGAAGGGAAATACACACTCTAAAGGTATGAAACTAGCAGTACAAAGGAGAACGGCATCTGGGCACCAGAGCTTGCTCCCAGGTGACAAGATTATGAGTTTTGGAGCTTTAGAGAATTGAGTTTGAATCTTATCTCAACCACTTACTGGCGCTGGGATAAAGATATCAGCACTTACCAAGCTCTTACTATATTCCAAGCACTTTAGATGTGTTATCTCATTTAATCCTCCCCAAACCCTATAAGACAGTTTCTATCATGATCCCATTTTGTGGAAGAATAAAATGAGCCTTTGCAAGATTAAAGATTCCTTTCTAATGAATGGCATAGGCTGGCTTTGACAAAATACTCAAGATTCCACTCCTCTCCACAACATTTTACCACAGCATTTATGTCTCTTGTGTAACCTTGGTCAAGTCAGATAACCCCTCCTTAGATCATTTTCTTCATCAATAAAATAAGAATAGTCACATTTACCTTGCAATATTCAACCAGAAATCAAAGCATCTAATTGGTGTAGGCATATGATGTAAATGTCAGTGATTTCTTGCGTTCATTGGAATAAGACAAAGTTGCTAAAGTTCTTCAAAAAATGTAGTATCTTAGGAAATAAAGTGACACATTTCTCTTGCTCTTGACAGACCTAGGTAAGCGTTTCAGCTGGTAGGCAGACTGCTCCTCGTGGCATTCAGGGATCCCTTCCTTAATATCTGCATGGTTCCACCCCACCTGGGTTTCACCCTGTGCAAAAAGAAAGTGGGGAGAAGCCACATCCTCAATTATAAGGCTTACACCTGAAGACACACATCACATATGCTCACACTTCACTGGGGAGATCTTACACTTTGAGTCTCACCTCCGAAAAGTGGCTGGGAAATGTGATCTTGCCATGTGCCCAATGTCAACTCAATTATCATGGAAGAATAGATTGTGGTGACTAACTTGTGAACTGTATGTTTGTATATCCTCAAAACTCGTATGTTGAAACCATAGCCCTAATACAATAGCATTGGGAAGTGGGGCCTTTAGGAGGTATTCAGTGATGAAGATGGAATCTCCACGTTGGGGTTAGTATCCCTAAAGAAGAGGAAAAGAGCTAGTTCTCTCCCTTTGTTCTCTGCCATGTGAAGATATAGTGTGAAAATGGCTGTTCCCTAACCAGGAAGTTGACCCTCACCGGCACATTGATATTGGACTTCCAGCCAGCAGAACTGTGAGAAGTAAAGGTTGGCTGTTTAATCACCCAGTCGATGGCAATTTGTTATTGCAGACTGAGTGGACTAAGACAGGACCCAAATTAAACTGTTAACAAGCCATCCTCTTTCTTGAGTGTTCCCTCATCATCTCCTTTAGTGTTCATTCCCCACTCATCTATACTCTCATCCCTGCTGATTTCCAGACCTGCCCATTTAGGACAGGAGTCCCTATGAGATCTTCTTGCACCTATTTCCTTTACCCCACTCTAGATAATAACCCACTGGTTGCCTAACACTTATGAAATGCTATGATGCACCTTCTTCTACTCCTTCTCCACTCTTCCTTGGCAATGAACTTTTCTGGATCCATAAGTGCCTTCCAGGGTTATTTCCATGTCTCTGGGAATAACCAAAAGTGGAGTCTGCTGATTCCATCTCTAACTTTTGGTGATGTTGGCCAAGTTACTTAATTTCTGAGCTGAATTTTCTGCATCTAAAAAATTGGAATAAGGTTTTTTTCTCAAGGGACTTTTATGTGGAAAAATTGAGATGAAGAATGAAAAACTGTTTTGCAACTCATAACACACAACACACTGTTAACAATATTTGTTGAAATTACCATGAAGTACCGGATAAAATAATTATTTGTTCTTTTTTTGCTGGGCATTAAAGTAGACTCTAATCCTCCCAATTATAAAAATATTCTATATAAATACTATATTTTAAATAAATGAAATAAACTGTCTTTGTGCTTAGCTCATCTTTTTGGTGGGGGATAAAAATATACTAGTGTATTTCTGGATCAAATAATATGAATGTTTCTAAATTTTTCTCAGTATATTGGTAGCTTGCTTTCCAAAGTACTGATATAAGTTCATACCAACTGAAACTAATGAATGAGGGCTCTGATTTAACTGCACTCTTACTTGAGTGGAAATAATCATTAATTTTTAATATACTTAGTTTCACTTAATATGTGTAATATGGTCCAATATTATTACCTTGCTTTGCATCCATTTTAAAAATATTTTAGGACATTTCTTTATTGTTTTTTTTTTTTTCTCTCCTTTGAATTTCTTCATATCTTTTTTACTTGCTTTTTAGATACCTAAAATAACTTGAAAAATAAGATTCCACGGATACTTAGAATCTTGCCACATGGTCTGATTTCTCACTAGCAGAGGAAAGAGGAGGCCAAGGAAGAATCATGAGAACCCCAGCACTCTTGTCTCCAGCATACTTGGGTTTTCTTATTGATTGCTCAGGGCCCTATTTCCTTTAGCACATCTCTTTACGGGACAGTCACTGATTTCTCTTCATAGAATTGTGCCATGCTCCTACAAGTCATATGAAACCACTAACTGATGTTAGATTTGCACAGTGGGTAGTTTTTATAAATGTTTCTCTTAAAAAGCAATGTCCCAGGGAAATCCCTGGGAGGCATGTACAGCATAAGCCTCACTAGCAGCTGACAGAACGTGCAGGAGGTTTCCAGGGTTTGAATCTATAGCTCCCAGGGATTGATTCAATTTCTGTTCTGTCAGCAAGCTTAACTGCAGGCTGTAGTGTGCTCCATGATTTCATAAACAAAAGGGATATGACAAGAACAGAAGGCAGGATCCCAGAGAAAATGTGAGCCACTGCAACCTCATGCAAATGCAACACATTGCTTGACCCTAAAATCTGGTGTGTGGGCTCCTAAACAGACAAAAGGAAACAGGGCTTGAGGCTAATGTCTGCATGTTAAAGTGAAAATATTCCTGGTCTCAAATATTCAGAGTTGGAGCAAAATTGAGGCAATTTGCTTTTGCCGATAAAACAGAAAATTCTTCATTTGCCTCCATTCCCACTACATTTTTATTTTCATGCAGACCGAGTGCTGGGCAATGGGGGAGAGTTGGTAATACGATGCACAGAGCCCTTGGCTGGGACTTGGGGCTTGATGTCACTGTCAGCACAGCTATTAAGCAGCTGGGTGGACTGAGCCTACTCAGTGCTTTTTTGATCTTCCTTTATCATAGGTAAAACTAAGGTATTGTACAAGGGAGTCTCCGATATCTTGTCCACTCTTAAAAATCTGCCCCTCTTTTAGGGATATTTTGGCCACCATCTTCTTTTTTCTAATATTATGTTAGTCTTTTGCTAAATAAGAATGGTAAAGAACCATGACACGTTCCTGTTTAATCTTGCAGGTGTGCCAAAGAGGTGCATGGACCCAGTAGCTGGAACTGTGTTTTACTGAAATTAATACCAACAACAAGCCTTACCACAGAGGCTTCAATATGTTGGAAAACATTGCTCCAACACTTCTGAGAACTCACTCAAGGCATATATGAAAGAAGCCTACGTATGGGTTTTTAATTTTATTTTTGCTTTCTAATTCACAAAAGGTGAACAGGTCCTGGGAAGAAAACTAACAACCAGAGGGTCCCACAAGGAGCTCTACAGGTCCCAAGAGCATCAGTGGGGGTCTTTGAGCTATTGAAACATTTTTAAAGAGACACACAGAAGCCATACCTTCATCTCTGTAAAGTTATGAAAATGTTGAGATGACCTGCCTTTGATATGGATGATAGAGATTCAGCATATCTGGTCTTATCTCATCCTGACCTCAAGCTCTAATAGGCAGCTTTATAAGCTTCTGGTTAAGTAAGAAGGACAATTGTAAAAATAGGTTGCTTCACAAAAAAAAAATTCAAATGATGGGGCAGTTCAGTTCAGTGTCTACGATAAGGACGGGCATGAAGAAAGATCTATGAAAAGATGATGCTAGTACATCATGGAATGTTCTACAATTGCCATTTACACCTGTTCATCTGGTCTTCTTGGCTGGTGTGATGTTTCTGCAGAATCAGAATAGGCAACTGAGGAGTTACAAAGAAGGTGGTAAAGAACTTTCCTGGAATGCAATATCATCTCTGTAAACACAAGAAGTGTTATAGACTTTGATGCATCTGGAAAGCTTCAGGCATGAAACCTGAGGAAGAGTTGGTAAGTGATGAATCTGCAGAGGCAGCAGCGATGCGAAGGAGGGTCTAATGTGATGCATTTGAATTTAGGCACTTTTGTAGAGACAATGGGCTACCATTGTAAGGTTTTAGGTGAGACTTTGACAAAGCTAATTTTGTATGGTCTCCACAGGGGGAAGGAGAAAGCATCCTTGTAGTTGAAAAATTCAGATAGAACTGCTCTAAGTATTTAGGCAGTTTTTCCACATTTTATTCTTCTTTACTAGCACATTGTCATCCACCCCATGTTAGTTTCCCAACATGGGCTGCCCTGCTAAGCTATGGCAGGGTCAGTTAGTCCCAGTGTCTCCGTATATTTATGCCTTATTTTCTATGCTGATTCCAAACCTTCTATTTCTTTTTTTATTATTATTAATTGTTTTATTGTTATGTTAATCACCATACATTACATCATTAGTTTTAGATGCAGTGTTCCATGATTCATTGTTTGTGCATAACATCCAGTGCTCCATGCAGAACGTGCCCTCTTTAATACCCATCACCAGCCTAAACCATCCTCCCACCCCCCTCCCCTCTAGAACCCTCAGTTTGTTTTTCAGAGTCCATCGTCTCATGGTTCATCTCCCCCTCCGATTTCCCTCCCTTTATTCTTTCCCTCCTGCTATCTTTTTTTTTTCTTAACATATATTGCATTATTTGTTTCAGAGGTACAGATCTGAGATTCAACAGTCTTGCACAATTCACAGAGCTTACCAGAGCACATACACTCCCCAGTGTCTATCACCCAGTCACCCCCTCCCTCCAAATCCACCCCCCACTCTAGCAACCCTCAGTTTGTTTCCGAGATTAAGAATTCCTCATATCAGTGAGGTCATATGATACATGTCTTTCTCTGTTTGACTTATTTCGCTCAGCATAATACCCTCCAGTTCCATCCACATCATTGCAAATGGCAAGATCTCATTCCTTTTGATGGCTGCATAATATTCCATTGTATATATATACCACTTCTTCTTTATCCATTCATCTGTCGATGGACATCGTGGCTCTTGCCACAGTTTGGCTATTGTGGACATTGCTGATATAAACATCGGGGTGCACGTACCCCTTCGGATCCCCACATTTGTATCTTTGGGGTAAATACCCAGTAGTGCAATTGCTGGATCATATGGTAGCTCTATTTTCAACTTTTTGAGGAACCTCCATACTGCTTTCCAGAGTGGCTGCACCAGCTTGCATTCCCACCAACAGTGTAGGAGGGTTCCCCTTTCTCCGCATCCCCGCCAAAATCTGTCGTTTCCTGACTTGTTAATTTTAGCCATTCTGACTGGTGTGAGGTGGTATCTCATTGAGGTTTTGACTTGGATTTCCCTGATGCCGAGTGATGTTGAGCACTTTTTCATGTGTCTGTTGGCCATTTGGATGTCTTCTTTGGAAAAAAGTCTGTTCATGTCTTCTGCTCATTTCTTGATTGGATTATTTGCTCTTTGGGTGTTGAGTTTGGTAAGTTCTTTATAGATTTTGGATACTAGCCATTTATCTGATATGTCATTTGCAAATATCTTCTCCCATTCTGTCGGTTGTCTTTTGGTTTTGTTGACTGTTTCTTTTGCTGTGCAAAAGCTTTTGATATTGATGAAGTCCCAATAGTTCATTTTTGCCCTTGCTTCCCTTGCCTTTGGCGATGTTTCTAGGAAGAAGTTGTTGCAGCTGAGGTCGAAGAAGTTGCTGCCTGTGTTCTCCTTTAGGATTTGGATGGACTCCTGTCTCACATTTAGGTCTTTCAACCATTTTGAGTCTATTTTTGTGTGTGGTGTAAGGAAATGGTCCAGTTTCATTCTTCTGCATGTGGCTGTCCAATTTTCCCAACACTATTTGTTGAAGAGACTGTCTTTTTTCCATTGGACATTCTTTCCTGCTTTGTCAAAGATGAGTTGACCATAGAGTTGAGGGTCCATTTCTGGGCTCTCTATTCTGTTCCACTGATCTATGTGTCTGTTTTTGTGCCAGTACCATACTGTCTTGATGATGACAACTCTGTAATAGAGCTTGAAGTCCGGAATTGTGATGCCGCCAGCTTTGCTTTTCTTTTTCAACATTCCTCTGGCTATGCGGGGTCTTTTCTGGTTCCATAAAATTTTAGGATTATTTGTTCCATTTCTTTGAAAAAAGTGGATGGTATTTTGATGGGGATTGCATTGAATGTGTAGATTGCTCTAGGTAGCATTGACATCGTCACAATATTTGTTCTTCCAATCCATGAGCATGGAACATTTCTCCATTTCTTTGTGTCTTCCTCAATTTCTTTCATGAGTATTTTATAGTTTTCTGAGTACACATCCTTTGCCTCTTTGGTTAGATTTATTCCTAGGTATCTTATGGTTTTGGGTGCAATTGTAAATGGGATCGACTCCTTAATTTCCTTTTCTTCTGTCTTGTTGTTGGTGTATAGGAATGCCACTGACTTCTGTGCATTGATGTTATATCCTGCCACTTTACTGAATTCCTGTATGAGTCCTAGCAGTTTTGGGGTGGAGTCTTTTGGATTTTCCCCATAAAGTATCATATCATTTGCAAAGAGTGAGAGTTTGACTTCTTCTTTGCCAATTTGGATGCCTTTGATTTCTTTTTGTTGTCTGATTGCTGTGTCTAGGACTTCTAATACTATGTTGAATAGCAGTGGTGATAGTGGACATCCCTGCCGCATTCCTGACCTTAGGGGGAAAGCTCTCAGTTTTTCCCCATTGAGAATGATATTCGCTGTAGGTTTTTCATAGATGGCTTTTATGATATTGAGGTATGTACCCTCTATCCCTATACTCTGACGAGTTTTGATCAAGAAAGGATGCTGTCCTTTGTCAAATGCTTTTTCTGCATCTATTGAGAGGATTATATGATTCTTGTTCTTTCTTTTGTTAATGTATTGTATCATGTTGATTGATTTGCGGATGTTGAACCAACCTTGCAGCCCAGGGATAAATCCCACTTGGTCGTGGTGAATAATCCTTTTAACGTACTGTTGGATCCTATTGGTTAGTATTTTGGTGAGAATTTTTGCATCCATGTTCATCAGGGATATTG